>NC_090648.1:460323287-460513287 GCF_040937935.1 Hyperolius riggenbachi | reverse complement strand
CGAACCTCTATATGGGGTGGTGGGAGGAGCTCCGCATCTTTGGAGATGAAAACCCCTATGCCTCCCATATCATTTGGTATGGCAGGTTCATTGACGATCTACTTTTGGTGTGGGGTGGCCCCCCTGCTCTCCTGAGTGATTTCCTAACCTATGTCAACAGTAATGATCTGAATTTAAATTTCACTATGAGCTCGGATCCGATCAGAATTGATTTTTTGGATCTTACTCTCACAGGAAACCCCTCATTACACACAGTTACCACCCGTACCTTTCGGAAACCCACAGCGGGAAATTCCATCCTGCTTGCTAGCTCATGTCACCCCAGACACACCCTAAATGCCATCCCCACGGGGGAATTCACCAGGGCTGCACGAAACTGTTCGGATCCAGTTGATCTTAAACAGGAGTGCAACCTGGTGGAGACCAGACTCAAACAAAGAGGCTACACTGGAAGACAGTTGGCCGTGGGGCTTCAAAAGGGCACAAATAGATCACGTTCAGATCTACTGAGAAGTAGGGTTGTGAGGGGGGCCGGAGATGATCGGGTTACTTTTGTCACCGGCTACAGCCTTGAATTCAATAAAATTACAAGCATTATTAAAAAATATATTCCTGTGCTGTATCCGGATACAAAACTAAAAACCATTTTGGACAGGGGATGCCGTTTTTCTGCTAGAAGGGCCCGCACCTTGGGGTCCATCCTTTCACCCAGTCTATTTCGGTCCCCCTCCTCTTCCCGTACCCCAACCTGGCTGGCTACAGTGGGTTCTTATCCCTGCGGGTTCACCACATGCAACTATTGTCAGTGTCACAAAAAAAGCAACTCGATTTTTTCTTTTGCCCATAACAAAAGCTTTCCTATCAAACAGTATGTGAACTGCGATACCAAAAACACGATTTATGTTATCTCCTGCATGACATGTCGTGTACAATATGTGGGATGTACCACCCGCCACCTTAGAGCCCGCGTAGCTGAACATTACTGTGGCACAAATTGGAACACCTTTCGCAAGTCTGCGGTTTCCAAACATTTTGAAACAGTACATGAGAAAGATCTCTCTTCCTTTACTTTTCAGGGGGTGGAACGGGTGGTTTGTCCAATTAGGGGAGGTGATTTGCAGAGAATGCTTTTAAAACGTGAAGCCTTTTGGATTCATAGGCTGGGTACCCGTACACCACAGGGTTTAAACAAGAGATGGGACTTGAGCTTGGTTTACACATATTGAGCCCCTCTCTTTCCTCTCCTTAATTATACTTATTGTATTTAGATAATAATCTATGTGAATTGCTGTTGTCCTCTCCCCTCTCCTATCCATATACAACTTTACAGTTTGTCAGTGATAACACATTTTTACATCTTTTATATTTCATTTCAATGTTATTATTGTATTTTTACATTGTATCCATTGGGGATGTATGTCTCTTTAAACAGGCGGTTTGTGTGTCCCCGGGGGTGGAGCTTTCTCTTCCCTGGCCTCACATAAATTCTCCTCATGTTCAGGTTCACTTTTAACTACGACTAAGGGCAGATGGTAGGCCCGATACGCGTTAGTTGATCCTGTGATTTTATTGCCTTGTCTGTGGATTTTTCTAATAAACATTTCAGCCCTTTTTTTACCTCATCCTGCTCTGGCTTGCGGATCCTTTTTTGTACTTCACTGTTACTTTATAAACTATGGGCTTGTAATTAGGGATGGACGCAAAAATGAAAAAAATGCACCTTTATTTCCAAATAAAATATTGGCGCCAAACATTGTGATAGGGACATAATTTAAATGGTTTTACAACCGGGACAAAAGGGCAAATACGTTTCATGGGTTTTAATTACAGTAGCATGCATTATTTAAAAACTATAATGGCCGAAAACTGAAAAATAATTATTTTTTTCCCCACATTTTTCCTATTTTCCCATTAAAACACATTTAGAAAAAAATAATTCTTGGCATAATGTCCCACCTAAAGAAAGCCTAATTGGTGGCGGAAAAAACAAGATATAGTTCATTTCATTGCGATAAGTAATGATAAAGTTATAGACGAATGAATGGAAGGAGCGCTGAAAGGTGAAAATTGCTCTGGTGCTCAGGGGGTAAAAACCCTCAGTGGTGAAGTGGTTAAAGTTGAAGCAGCCAGGGCCTAAGTGTTACACTAACCACCATCCTGTAAACCTATCTCAAAAAAGCAGAGTAGCCCACACTGAAAGATACATACCAGAGTTCCAGGCAATAATGTCCTTTGCACTTCCTACAGCTGTCGGCTATTCTGATGCACCCTCCATATGCAGGGTGGGTTTAAGCGGCATGGGGGCCCTGGGACAAAGGTAACCTGGGAACCCCCTACCCCCCTAACAAAGTCAGCCCCCAGGAACCCCAAGCCAGCTGCTGACAGCAACCCAGCTCTACCTGGTATCCCCCCCCCCCACCCCCGACTGCTCCATGGGGCCCCAGCATGATGTGTGGTTGCATTTCAAAAACTCACCTGTTTCTGTGTGCTGCTCCATCTCTGCTCTGTCTTCAGGACAACGACCCAAAGCATAGAAGTAAATCAACAACAGAATGGCTTAAAGAGAACCTGAACTGAAAATAAAAAGTAAAAATAACCATACACAAGATCTATATGCTGTCAGCACTCCATTACTTTCTGCCATGATGTATAATAAGCTGATTCAAGTAGTAGGACAAGCCATGCTTAAAGAGAACCTGAACTGAAAATAAAAAGTCTAAATATCCATACACAGATCATACTTACCTCCTGTGTAGTCTACTCCTCAATCTCTTTCTCCTTTCCTGCATCCCATTTGACAACTGTGATTAATGCATTTCTCCATCCTCCATTTTAAAAATGGCCATTACACCCTAACAGCTTCCTGGTCAGCACACTGTTAAACCCACTTGAGCCATAGGGAAACATGGACATTACCTTGCATATTCAGTTGTAACTGACAGCTGCTGATATATAACTGACAGCAACTGGTATATTTCAGTTCTGACAAAATATTGTCAGAACTGGAAGGGATCAAAGTAAGAAGATTTTCATTCTGACGTTTATCACACAGTGACATTTTTACTGCTGGCGGGTGATGTCAGTGGAAGTAGCTGCTGCTTGCTTTTTTGCCAGTTGGAAACATCTGTTATTTACCACAATGCAACAAGGCTCCCACACTTTGTATTTGAGTTTGACAACCCTGGCCTAGTGTGTTCCTACCCTAACAGTAAGCAGATAGACTGTACATTGTGATGTTATTTTAGTATTACCACAAAAGATCATGTCAATGTCATATTATCAATCTAGTCACAAAAGGGAACCTTTTTTGTGCCCCTCGGCCAATTATGTTAGGGCTTCCCTTTCCATGTGCAGCAGCGCCCCTCCCATTCCATGTGCAGCCTCCTCTTACATGTGTAACACCAATGTATGTAGCCCCTCCCTTTAATGCACAGCACATATGAGCATCAGCTTTCCTTTTTCATGTGTGGCTCCTCATTTACAGCTTTCTCTTTCATATGGAGCAACCCTTATTTCATATTCACGGTAGCCGCCCAAGGCAGGTGGCCTTTGTTGCCTTTCCAGAAATTTGGCCCTGCTAACCGCCGCATAGCTTTGTACTGCATGGATCAGTACAAAGCTAGTGAAAGTCAACTTTTAAACAGAATTGTTCTGAAATGGATTGATTCAAGGCAATAAAATGAGCACCACTAATGCTGGCCATACACTTATAGATTTCCTACCAATGTTCCAAAACGATTGATTATTTTCAGAAAGGAATTAATTCCTACCAAAAACAGCACAGTAATTGTTAAAGCGGATCCGAGATGAAAAACTAACTATAACAAGTAACTTGTCTATATATCTTACATACAGTTTAGATGGTTTAAACAGCAAATCTGTCTGCATACTGCTTTAATAGAAAATGATTATTTCTTCCTGTGATACAATGAAAGCAGCCATGTTGTTTGTAAACATTACACAGAGGCAGGCTTATCTGCACCATCAGCACTCAGACTAAAAAAAACTAATCCCCCCCCCTCCCTCCTCCCCTCTGCCTCTGAAATCTCTGGCTAGTAATACCTCCCCCTCCTCCTTCCCAGACTGAGCTCCCATGAGCCCTTGCTACTGCCAAGGCTCGCTGAAAACTGTGGGCGGGGCTTATTTAGTTTATAAGGAATTAGAGTATTAAAACAAAAACAAAAAAGTATTTGGCTTGAGGAATGCCCTATAAACTATAGGTGAGGAACACAATTATGCAATGAGTAAAAGTTCATCTCGGATCCACTTTAATACTGTATATTCCATCAGGGAATCTTTTGAAGATGGAGCAAACAGCAGCATTGCACTGTGCAATCTAATAGAATGCTATGGCCTATCGATTGTCTGCAGCTCTGCCCCACCCCCGATCAACATAGATTTTCCGCTATGTCCAATTAAAAATGTTTCCAATCAATTTTTGGCCAAAAGGAGTTAATTCCCATCCGACTCAATCAAATCTGCAGAGAATTGAATGGGAAAATCATTCTGTGTACGGCCACCTTTTTAGTCGTTATCCGATTAGGCTTATATCCATTGTTTGCTGATATTCAATGTAATGTCAATATATAGGTAATATGACAAATGAAAAATGAAAAGGGACAACGAAAAGAGTGAGAGAATGAAGGGAAAAGTAGAAAGATAATTAAAACATTTTCAAAATTTCAGTCATGTTCTATAACAGGAATTCACATGCCTTTGTGCGCTATCATCACACACATGACACATAATATACTGTATGTATAAATACACCCACCCCGTATAATAACAAATGCAAAGAATATCACAGCTAGCTTCCATTTACCATTCACTGCAGTAATAATAAATGAAATAGTTCATAATCCATAAAATGATGCAAACACTAAATAACCCAGGCTTTGGAAACTGCACGAGGTAAAAGCCTTTATGAATTGACATAAAAAGGTGCTAATTGGCTATCAGGAAAATGCCTGCAATGTACAAAATACTTCACATCTGAAAAGGCTTTCTTAGCGAATTAGGCCTAATGAATTTATAATCTTAATACATTAAAGCCCAATGGCTTACGTATTAATATTGGTGTAAATTGTTTTCTGTCGGATGAAAAGCAGTAAAATGTAATTTATTTGCTTTTTTTGTAGTTTATTTACTTTTTAACGTGTATAATCTGCTGTAGCTGGAGCACCCAAAATAAATAAAGTTCTTTAAAACCGTTTCAAAATGTAAGCAGGTGCTGGTTTACCTCGAAAGGTTGATGTCACATTCTGCTATTCAACAAAAACTTAACTTTTAGTATACACTTTTTATGCATTTAAAGGGTACCTAAAGTGACAGTAAGGCACCCAGTTAAACTTACCTTGGGCTCTGTCGTATCGCTCTAATTCCACCAGCAGCAGCGCCCTTCTGAAAGCTTGCTGACTAAGCCAGTTGCGGGTTACTGTACATGCGCAGCTCCAGCCGCATGCCCCCTGTAGCCAGAAGTGTTCAGTGCACAGTAGCAATTTTTGATTGACTATGCAAGTCCAGAATGCTCCCAGACACCAATGAGGCCACACGCGGCCTTGGGCCGTCCATGCGGATTTCAGAGTGGACAGCTGCTGAAAGGATCATAGTGGAGCATCAGCAAAGGACCAGGATGACTACAGAGGGCTGGTAACTAAAACTGGGCACCTTACTGTCGCTTTACTTATCTGTTTCATGAGACCAAGCTCACTTTGTCAGGTTGTAAAACAGAGCTACTAGTGTCAAAATTAAAAGAGAGAGGTGGTCTCTGAACTTCATCATTAGTGGCACTCTTTTGAGCTTGGTCTCACAAAAGTGTGTAGCAAAATTTGTTTTTGGCCACTAGTTGAATGTGACATCATACTTTGGAATAAGCCAACACTTGGCTCCATCTTTAAGGGAATCTGAAGTGAGGAAACTTGCTTCAGGTTAGATACTTAACTATGTAGAGATATGGCTCTGGATACCTTAGAGCACAGGTGCCAAACTCAAGGCCCGCAGGCCAAATGTGGCCCTTCTTGACATTTTATGTGGCCCTGGAGAGATTCCAATGTCATTGTAAGCAGCAAAATAAAGAAATCGCACTGCCTCCTCCCCCTCTTGGGATCCAAGGATGCCTCTTCTGTTCTTCCTGAAAGTCACATGCTCTGTGCTTCCATACTTCCTTCTCCAGATCATGTGACATGCCTCAGGAGGAGCCAGAAGTACACAGCATAAAATGTGTGGCTGTCAGGAAGATAAGAGGAGACCCAAAGCAGCACTGGACCAGGTCAATACTAAATTGCTCCACTGCACTACTCTACAAAAGGGAGAGGAGCCCACATGGAGGAATCCAGGCCAGGGCTGAGCTCTCGGATTCCGAATTTCGAGTTTGCCATCGGAATTTGGCAGTTCCGAGTAAGCACTCGAAACTCGAAAATTCTGCAATTCCGAGTACCGAATTCGTGTTTTCATTGAAGTCAATTGTGCTAAATTCCGTGGTGAATTGTGAAGCCCCCTTACATGCTATCATCACCAAATTTGGCATGTATATTAAGCAGATGAGTAGGAACATGGTAAAAAAAAATTTGTGAAAAGAGCTTATAGTTTTTGAAATAAACGATTTTAAAGTTTCATAGGAAAAATGATTTTTAAACTGTGTAAAATGACACTGCTGCAGAGCAGGTTACTGCATTCCGAGTTCTGTATACATATTGTATACATTTCATGAAAACAGACAGCGTGGGGTCTCCCCTCCCAAGCCTCCTTAACCCCTTGTCCCCCATGCAGGCTGGGATAGCCAGAATGCGGAGCCCCGGCCACGTGGGGCTTCGCACCCTGAGCTATACCAGCCCGCATGGTCCATGGTATGGGGGGGCTCTGGAGGAGAGGGGTGGCCAACCTCCCCCTCTCCCCCAGAGCCCTTGTCCAATCCATGGACAAGGGGCTCTTCCCCACCTCCGGTGCCCCAGGAGGAGGTGGGGGCCGCCGACGTCCTGGGGGGTTCATGGTGCCATCCGGGGTTCCCCTTTAACAATCGGACCCCGGAAGCCGCCCCCTCCCCAGGAGAAATGAGTATAGGGGTACACGGTACCCCTTACCCATTTCAGCAGAGTTAAAAAAAAGGAATAAAAACACGACAACGAAAAAAGTCCTTTATTGTTCTAAATTAACCAGGGATACTTACCTTGCAATAATCTCACGCCAGTAACCTCAGGAGTGGTCCCACGCCAGTATCCTCTTATGACATCCCACCTCCCTCCCACACTGACTAACTCCCACCACTGAATGGTCACAGTCAGCCTCTGCATCTGTATAGCAGAGGCTGAGAACACGAAAATTTTGCCTTTAAAACAAGAAATTTCGGCAAACAGTGATGCAATCAAAATGGCCACTGGGAAATCCCTGATCGCTGGAGGCCACACTAGAGTGGCGAAACCAGTGATTTTTCACATAGATAGTGGGTCCAGGTGACCAGAGCAGGAGGTGCCCTAATCCCCTGGACCCACCCATTCATGTGAAATAACGCGTATTCTGACACTCTGAGGTGGCCTCGGGGGAACGGGGATTCCCCAGCAGCCATTTTGTTTATGACACTGTTTGCCGAAAATTCTTGTTTTAGCAAACAATTTTCGTGTTTCTAGTTTATGCAATACAGATTGCAGAGGCTGTCTACAGCCATTCATCCCCAGGAGTTCTGCAGGATCGGCAGGTGCGCGGGACCTCCTAAGAGAATAGAGGGGGGCACAGCGCAGGAAGGTGGGAAAGTGGGCACAGAGCGGCGGGGAGGGGGGGAAGCCTCCCCTCCCTCACCTAGGGCCCCCCCTTGCGCACTCCCCCCCACCTCCAGAATTTCAGCCAGCCAGCGGAACGGCTTACCGAGAGCGATAGCTCTGTGTGCCGCTGGTCTGGTATTCTGCACTGACACTGTCCAATCACGCTCTCGCAGTACTTCCTGTGAGAGCGTAATTGGACAATGCAATGCAGGAGACCAGACCAGCAGCGGCACACAGAGCTCTTCTCTCGGTAAGTGATTCCCGCTCGCTGGACAGTGCTGGACAGTGTCAGTGCAGAATACCAGACCAGCGGCACACAGAGCTATCACTCTCGGTAAGCCGTTCTGCTGGCTGGCTGGAATTCTGGAGGTGGGGGAGGAAAGCGCAAGGGGGGGCCCTAGGTGAGGGAGGGGAGGCTTCCCCCCTCCCCGCCGCTCTGTGCCCACTTTCCCACCTTCCTGCGCTGTGCCCCCCTCTATTCTCTTAGGAGGTCCCGCGCACCTGCTGATCCCGCAGAACTCCTGGGGATGAATGGCTGTAGACAGCCTCTGCAATCTGTATTGCATAAGCTAGAAACACGAAAATTGTTTGCTAAAACAAGAATTTTCGGCAAACAGTGTCAAACAAAATGGCTGCTGGGGAATCCCCGTTCCCCGGAGGCCACCTCAGAGTGTCAGAATACGCGTTATTTCACATGAATGGGTGGGTCCAGGGGATTAGGGCACCTCCTGCTCTGGTCACCTGGACCCACCATCTATGTGAAAAATCACTGGTTTCGCCACTCTAGTGTGGCCTCCAGCAATCAGGGATTTCCCAGTGGCCATTTTGTTTGCATCACTGTTTGCCGAAATTTCTTGTTTTAAAGGCAAAATTTTCGTGTTCTCAGCCTCTGCTATACAGATGCAGAGGCTGACTGTGACCATTCAGTGGTGGGAGTTCGCCAGTGTGGGAGGGAGGTGGGATGTCATAAGAGGATACTGGCGTGGGACCACTCCTGAGGTTACTGGCGTGAGATTATTGCAAGGTAAGTATCCCTGGTTAATTCTTTTTTTAACTCTGCTGAAATGGGAAAGGGGTACCGTGTACCCCTATACTCATTTCTCCTGGGGAGGGGGCGGCTTCCGGGGTCCGATTGTTAAAGGGGAACCCCGGATGGCACCATGAACCCCCCAGGACGTCGGCGGCCCCCACCTCCTCCTGGGGCACCGGAGGTGGGGAAGAGCCCCTTGTCCATGGATTGGACATGGGCTCTGGGGGAGAGGGGGAGGTTGGCCGCACCTCTCCTCCAGAGCCTCACCATACCATGGACCATGCGGGCTGGTATAGCTCAGGGTGCGAAGACCCACGTGGCCGGGACTCCGCATTCTGGCTATCCCAGCCTGCATGGGGGACAAGGGGTTAAGGAGGCTTGGGAGGGGGGACCCCACGCTGTCTGTTTTCATGAAATGTATACAATATGTATACAGAACTCGGAATGCAGTAACCTGCTCTGCAGCAGTGTCATTTTACACAGTTTAAAAAACATTTTTCTTATGAAACTTTGAAATCGATTTGCTCAAAAACTATAAGCTCTTTTCACAAAAAAATGTTTTACCATGTTCCTACTCATCTGCTTAACATACATGCCAAATTTGGTGATGATAGCATGTACAGGGGCTTTACAATTAACCGCAGAAGTTAACACTATTTAATTCAATAGAAATGCACTCGGAACACGAAAATTCGGAACACGAAACTCGGTTTTCGCATGCGGTACACGAAATTTCGACGAAATCGGAATTCAGCTGTTCCAATCAGCCCTAATCCAGGCCCTCGCCTGGTCACTATTTGAAACTGTTTAATAAATGTTAAATGTTAATAAACAATTTGGCAGCAACTTAAGACTATATTTTACACTTTGGCCCCTTGTGTGATTGAGTTTGACACTCCTGCCTTCCCTCCTGTCATTCCTGTCGGTGGAATGATAAGAGTGTCAAAAATCTGATCAGGGCTGCACTCCTCTTCAAGCATGAGTGTGGCCATATTGCTCCTACGCGAGTACTGGTGCATCTGAGCAGTATGCCGGGGCTGCTCCTGCATGAGCAGTTTCATGCTACTGCCCAGGCATGGCCATGCTTGCAGCATGAGGAGCACAGCAGGATCTTTTGAATGGGTTCCTACAATTAAGAAATATGAAAAACAAGAAAAGTAGCGCTCCAGATCTCACAAGAGTTTACAATCAAACTAGTTCAATGTCCAATCCGTGTCAGTCAAAATCCCTTCAAACGTAACACTCTGGATCATCCAGGTCTCCGTGCTTCCACTCCATAAAAGATCAACACGATATATAGATAAGAGAAAAGAAGAGCATATAGTGTAATTCCATTCAGGCTTGCAACATCACCACCACCACTTCTGTATTCCAACAGCCGTGATTTCTAGTTACAATACACCACTGGTGAGCACCTTGACACACCCCCTCCGTGTCCGCACTCACCCAACGGGCCTCCTTGGATCTCCGGAGGTAGGATTTAAAGCCAATGGGGGTCAATGAACTGTATCAGCAATCCACATATCACTCTCCAACCGAGTTACTGCGGGACTGAGAGAGCTTAATAGTGTAAAACCATTTATTTAAAAGTTCGTTTAAAAACCAGATTGCACTCACATTTAGGAGACTTGTTAACAGCGTTTTTGTACAGTGTTGGGTCCCCGGGTGACCACTCCGCTGATCATAGCCTCAAACGAAAAAAAAAGAGGTTTGAGGCTATGATCAGCGGAGTGGTCACCCGGGGACCCAACACTGTACAAAAACGCTGTTAACAAGTCTCCTAAATGTGAGTGCAATCTGGTTTTTAAACGAACTTTTAAATAAATGGTTTTACACTATTAAGCTCTCTCAGTCCCGCAGTAACTCGGTTGGAGAGTGATATGTGGATTGCTGATACAGTTCATTGACCCCCATTGGCTTTAAATCCTACCTCCGGAGATCCAAGGAGGCCCGTTGGGTGAGTGCGGACACGGAGGGGGTGTGTCAAGGTGCTCACCAGTGGTGTATTGTAACTAGAAATCACGGCTGTTGGAATACAGAGGTGGTGGTGGTGATGTTGCAAGCCTGAATGGAATTACACTATATGCTCTTCTTTTCTCTTATCTATATATCGTGTTGATCTTTTATGGAGTGGAAGCACGGAGACCTGGATGATCCAGAGTGTTACGTTTGAAGGGATTTTGACTGACACGGATTGGACATTGAACTAGTTTGATTGTAAACTCTTGTGAGATCTGGAGCGCTACTTTTCTTGTTTTTCATAGTTTGTTATATCTTACATCGGATATTTAAGAGCGCACCACGGTAATAGAGTTAACTGTAGTACAATCCCAGGAGCGCAGCTTTAGGTGAATTGTAATAATTGTATTGATGGGTTCCTACAATTGGCAACAAAAGTGAGAAGGACCCAGAAAGCCTCTATGGAATTCTAGAGCCAGGGTGCCCAATTGGTCGATCACGATCTACCGGTAGATTGTGACCGCCTGGTGAGTAGATCATGGCTTCTTGGCTGCATCCTGTCATAATCTGAAACCGCACAGCATCGGCTGTCAGATTTTGCTGCCATAGCAGCATCACGGAGAAGAGGGAGATGAGGGGAGAGGCGTGGCTGAAAGGGAGGTGCGGCTGAAGGGGAGAGGAGCGAATGAGGAGACAGGTCTCCTCCCCTCCAGGCTGTATGACTCACACAGCTTCTCCTCCCCATGAGGCTGCTTGGGACTCTGCGAGTGGGAGACTGGCCGAGCTCTCAGCTCTCCTTGGTCTGTGCAATGTATCTCTGTGCTGCTGGTGGCCTCCAAGCTCTCTCCCAGTAGGTATCTGACACACATCCATCCATCTTGCAGCTCTTTCTGCCCTCCGCTCTTCATGTACTCTGCCTAAGTTTTCCACAGCTTGCATCCCCCTCGTCAGCCTGTCTGTGTGCTGCCCTCAGTGTGCAGTGAGGTGAGCTTAGCACGCCTTGCATGCACAGACCCGGGTGATGCCGATATTCCTGTCATGCTGATTGCACAGATAACTGAATGCCCATTAAGTTTGTGGATGACAGCATGAAAATCTCAGTCATCTGCCACAAGAGCTAACTAGCTTGGCCGAGCTAAAGAATCAGGATGAGAAGAATGTGTGTGTACACTTGTGGGGTGGGGGGGGGGGGGGGGGGGTAAGGGGCGTGTATGCAGGGGGGGAGAGTTGGGTTTCGAGGGTGGTGGATTTCGTGGACTCTGCAGTTTTTAAAGTAGCTCGCGAGTCAAAAAAGTGTGGGAACCCCTCCCCTGATCTAGAGGCTTTCATCTTCTGGGTACTTCCTTTTTGGCCCATGCTTTGGCTTGGGCCCATGCTAAGTAAAATATGCAGGCTACATGAGGTAATCTATTTTGTCATGCTGTAGCCTAATAATAGAATCAAAGAAGTTTAATTGGTTGAAAAAACAACTCACCAGCATTGTAATGAAAATGGGAGTGAAAACAGATTTTTTTCTTCTTTCTTTTAACCATCAAGGGCCTCGTCAAAATCAATAAAACTGTAAATAATGTCAATGTGCCATACAGGGCATTCCATTAATGCTGTAATTTAGAATAACAAGATTGAATTGTGGCACGATCAACACAATTTAATCAGTAAGTCTGTGTAATAGATGCGATGGAGACAGACAGCACATCAATACCTTCACGGAGAAAAAAAGTGATCATGGTGCAATCGTGGTTTAACAATAGCTTATTTAGGAAAGGTCAAGTCAAGTGTGAACATGACTGATTGCGTAAAAGCTATAAGTACAATACACCATATTGGGAAATAATCGGAAAACATCGAAGAACCAAAAAAGTTGACAAATCATCTCTGTCAGCAAGTGGTCGTCACCTAATAATCTTTGACCTTTAGCAAGACATTACTCAGTTAGCTTTGTCAGACTCCTGTTCTCTCCAGACAAGATAAGTATTATTTGGAGCACTGGTCACAGACAAGAACTCGTGTTCATTCTGAAATATAGCTTTAACGATCATCTAATGGGCTTGATCAATATATGTATGTTTTCCTCATTTTTTTCACCAGCAGCTAATTCAGAAGCAGGCAAATAGACTCAATGTTTGGAGTAAGAATTGACTTATTTAATGCGTTTTGCTCTAGGTTATAATGCTGATGCTCATAATATTAGAATAGAACACTTGACCAGGGCCGGGCTGAGGCATAGGCTGGAGAGGCTCCAGCCTCAGGGCGCAGTGTAGGAGGGGGCGCACAATTCATTCAGCTGTCATTCCTAATTGTGTTTGAAGCAGAATGAAATAAGAAAAGGGGATACATAGCAGTGACTGCAAGCCAGATAACTAGATATTAAGGTGTTGGGGAGGTTGTGGGCCCTGTGGCACCTCTTAGTCTAATAGCAATCAGTGTGTGATGGCTGGGGTGGCAGGGATGGAGGGGCACAATTTGGTGTCTCAGCCTTGGGTGCTGGAGGACCTTGTCCCGCCTCTGCACTTGACTTAACCCTTTCCAATACAATACTTAACGAGAACCTGTACTGAGTAAAAAATATTGTAAATAAACACATGAGGTAACTTCAAATGAACATTACATAGTTACCTTGCCATCAGTTCCTCTCAGAAGCTCATTATTTTCTTCTGAAAATGATCCCTTCCAGTTCTGACAATATTTTGTCAGATCTGAAATCTATCAGTTGCTGTCAGTAAAATATCAGTTGCTGTCAGTTATAGCTGAGAGGAGAACTGATGTGTCTATGTTTCCCTATGGCTCAAGTGGGCGATGTTACAGTTTAACTGTGTGCTGACCAGAAAGCTGTTATGGGTAATGGCCATTTTCAAAATGGAGGACGGAAAATTCCCTTGATCACAGTGAACAAACAGGACGCGGGACAGGAGAAAGACACTGAGGAGTAGACTACATGGAAGGTAAGTATGACTTGTGAATGCTTATTTTGACTTTTGAATTTTCAGTTCAGGTTTTCTTTAAACCAACAAATGTTGATGTGGGTAATAGCCTTCATGACTAACTGTACATGGTACAAGATTTTAAAACATACATTACGTTTTTTTTCAGGCATTGTACAGAACTGGATAGAGCCATACCTCTCAGTCTTCTTTCCCTGAGAGGGGCGGGGGAGAGGCGGTGATCAGAGCTGATTGACATGTATGGAGCTCTGCCTCCCCGGGCAGCAAAATCCATGACCGGAAAGTTGTGGATTTTTGCCTTAGGATTTGGGGGGTAAAAAAAACCTTGTTCTGCCGTGGGATAGCTGTGTTTTAGCAGGGATCAACATGCTTAAGCTAAAACAAAAAAAAGGTAACAACCCATTTTTAACTGGCTTCAGTTTTAAAATGGTGAATCTGGAAGAGGTCAATCAGAGGCAAAACTTGAGTATACCAGACTCCCTGCAAAACCTCTAAGCCCCTCCCCCATCCCCCAGCAAAACCCTGAGTGCCCATTCACACTAGAAGCGCTTTTCTGAGTGTTTTGCGATTGATTAGCATTTTTTTTAAATTGCTCCCATTCACTTTCATTATATTTTCACGTGCGCGAAATCGCGGTGATTTTTCTGCGATTTCTACCGCTATTTCAGTGAAAGTGAATGGGAGCGATTTTAAAAATCTAATCAATTGCAAAATGCAAAATGCTCAGAAAAATGTTTCTAGTGTGAATGGGCCCTGAAGGTGGTTGTGTAACTAGAAATGATGGGACCACACCAGCTAAACTTTGATGGGCCCACCAGATGACCACACCCTTTCCATTGCCTACCCTTCTGGCCCTCACAGCCTGGGGGGTCGTCTTGCCAAGGTCATAAAACAAGTGTGGACATCGTAATCTTCACACCCATAACAAGTGTAGTGTAGTCAACAAAATACCTGATCTGAAGGATGGACCCCTTTATCGGAGGGAGCAAAGCAGTAGTTGGAGCCCCCTTACAGCTCAGGCCCCCACTGCAGTCTAGTGGTAGGTAGCCTATGTGCTACTTCCCCCACATATAGCAGTGCAGTGGCAGCAGAACAATACTAGCTGTTACAGAGGAAGGACAGGTCCTCCTCACTCTTCTCTAAAGTGCTGCTTTCCACCATACAATTCAATTCATTAAAGTGGTCTGAAACTCCAACATAACATTCAATAAAAATGCGTTTGCCTACTTTTTATTACTCATACAGTTATCATGTTTGCTTTTGTGCACAAGTAATATTGTCTGTTTACAAATTACAAGTTTCCAAAGTGTAGTTTATCTTGCCCTGAAACCTGCCATTGCATTTTATTCAAACTGCTTTTTATAATATATTAACATATTCAAATTAGCTGTTCTGAGCTGTTTGTGTGCTTGAAGAACAGACAGCTTCACAGAGAGCTCCTTTTCACTTGTTACACTGTGTTTACACACATGTATTAACATTGGAATGAAAACATACATACTGTTATCTGGAGTTTGGATGCGGATTTGAAGCCGAATAGCAGGACAAAGTGCAAAGTAGAAATGCTGACTTTCAGACCACTTTAAATCAGGAGTCGCAAGGAGACTGTACAGAGCGTAGTTACATGGAAAAAAAAAAACCTGTGAGGACCTGTCCTGCTGCTAGAAGCAGGTAAATGATCGCACTCCACTGCCACTGCTCTGCAAGTGGTCCCCCTTAGCCCAATGGCGGGGGTTGTGAAGGCTATTGTTATGCCCATGAGGCAAATCACTATAAAATATGGTAATCTTCAGACCTCCAGATTAAAATGTAGTAATTGCTACAAAGAAATAGCATGTTTCGGGCAGTCAGCTGATGATTGCCATCTTCATAAACAGGTGCTTTATCTACGAGAGTACGATCTGCAAAATGAAGCTTTGGAAACAAATTTAAGGTTTTAAATGAGCTGCAAACTGTGTAAGTATTACCTAAGTTAATACAATAAATAAGGCACTGAAATCTTGTAATATTGTGCACATTTTCAAATTACATTTATTTTCCATTTTGAGATAACGCTGGGAAACATATCTCGCAATGTAGGCATTATGTCATAACCTTCTTTTTTTCAGTAAGTAATCTGCATTCATCAGAAAGTACAGTAATCAGATGCCAGCTACAGTATTTTAAACTGTGTATTACACCCTGAACATCTTTATTCATGTGCTGGTAATTATATCAAAGCCTTTCGGGTTCCCCAGCTGTGCTCAGCATTTTGGTACGCAATGGATCGAAATGGTTCAGTAGCTGCTGTAGAATGAACGTTGCTGGAAGTGTATGGTAAATGTATGATGGTACAGAAAAATGTCTTAAAGCAAAATTCTATTTTTAAACACAAAAAGATGTAGTAGTAGTACACTCCAAGGACTTGGCAAGGATTTTATTGCAGGACCTTACTTTGTTCGGTTGATCATACAATAAAAGGAAAAACTGCAATACACTGGCAAGAAGCAATGTTAAAGGAAAGTATACGCTTATTACAGTCCTATTATCACTTGGCCAGTATCATGTTTATAAACATTATAAACAACAATTCATTTTTTTCTCCTATCCTTATGAATAAAATGACTTTTAAGCCACCAGCAAGCAATAAATTACTCTGAAAAATGGTGACAGTACTTTTTCACACATTTTTTGGGGTACTTTTTGAATTGCAAAATGTTGAAAAGTTAAAGAGACACTGTAACAACATTTTCAGCCTTAGTTCTTCTATCCTATAAGTTCCTTTGCCTGTTCTAATGTGCTCTGGCTTACTGCAGCCTATCCTAATTACACAGTGGCTGTGTTATCTCTCTTATATGATCTAATCTGTTTTCTTCTGTCAGCTCTGTCGGGTTAAGGCTGGAATGTGTAGGGCTGCTTGTGATTGGTAGAAGCTATACACACCCCCTCCAGGCCCCCTGCAGGCTCTGTATGACTCACACACTCTGCTTATGTGAGCCTATCACAAGCTGGTTAGTTCGTTTGTAAACACTGCCTAAAACTGCAAGCCAGGATTGCAGCAGGGAGTGGCAGAAACAGCACAGAGGGGCCCAGGAGAACATAATGAATAGAATGGTATGCTTTTTGCTGTAAAAATTAGTACAGATTCTCTTTAAAAGATGAAAAAATCTTCTAGGAGAACACTTAGGCCTCTTTCACAGTGTGACGTTAAAGTCGACCGTTATAAAACATTTTAACGCAGAGTAACGCACAGCATTGCAAAGTCTGCGCAACATTCACAATGCACATGTTGCGTTAGTGTGTAATGTGTAGCGTTATTAGAAAGTGCTGCATGCTGTGCGTTTAGCAATGAATCTGCGGCATTACTTGTGGTGCACATGCTCAGTATTTTTTTTTTTCATTTTTAAAATGTTCCGCATGTGCCGTTTTCGTTCCATAGTAAAGACATTTTCTAACGTACGACTTTAATGCACTGTGAAAGCATATATGCGATGCGTTAGAGCCGCGTTGTTCAACCTTAACGTCATATCAAACGCAACTTCCTACTGTGAAAGTAGCCTTAGAAGAAAAAGTGAATTAAGGGCCAAAGCATTCTAGATCTGTGCACAAGACAGAGCGTTGTCATTAAATCTAGTGATTATGCCTGAGGATTAGTGTTGCTCGCAAATTTTTGCCAAAGTCATTTTCGCATCAAAAATGGCATTTTCGATTTTGAGAACATTATCTTGAAAATACATTGTATTTTCACAATATGCAGAAATTCGTCAAACATGAAAAAAAAAATCAAATAAAAAAAAATATATATATTTTTACCACAAAAATGTGTTTATTTTAGCTTCAAAATGCAAAAAATAAAAAAATTTTGCCCAAAAAATCATGCAAAATTACAAAAATGATTTTCGATGGCAATTTTGCTCAGAAGTCATATTTAACATTTTCATGAAAATGAATGCAAAAAGAATATTGACATTTGCGCTCAATTATACCAATAGTAAAGGGGGTAATTCTGTACACCCCCTTTACTATTGGTATAAAAAAGGTGCATAACACCAACAGCCCCCACAATCAGAGTAGCTATGGTTGGGCAAGGAGGGACACATGTCCCTGGGTGCAGCACTGTGAGAGCGCCCAGCATGGCCACTGCACCCCCACGTGCATGAGAAGTGGGTCGCTGGCTGCCAAAAGTGCCGCTGCTTCTCTCCCTCCCTCTGCAAAAGTGTTAACAGCAGAATAAAGCTACCTAAAGGAGGCACATCTGGCTATCTAAACAGGGTGAAGGAGCCACATCTGGCTAACTAAAGGGGCACACATATGGCTATTTAAAGGGGGGCACATCTGGCTATCTGAATGGGATAAGGGGGCACATATAGCTATCTAAAAAACTTTTGACTCCACCCATGACCACATTCTGATGTGTGGCCACGCTCATTTTGTCCAGGAAAGGGGGGGGGGGGGCGACTAAAACTGTCTTTGTCCCCGGGTGCTGAAAGCCCTAGCTACGCCTCTGCCCACAATTCCAGTGATCATGGGGGGGGGGGGGGGGGATGCGCACAGGGTTTATGGTGACATTTCCCTTCTCATTTCCCGCCTTGAAGAGTGCAAAATAGCTATGTAAATATAGCTACCTGCACTCATTGTGTCAGGTCTCCTCCTCCAGACAGCAACTTGCTCTATGCTGCTCCAGTCTGGCTCCCAATCACATGACATGGATTGAGAGTCAGGATGCAGAGGAGTGAGTGGCTCCTGTGAAAAAGAGGACCCAATGGGATGAAAGTAGGTAAATATATTTCCACAGCTATTCCATCTATTTTATCTATGGGCAATGAATTGGTTACCTGACAATATGCCAAACTACTTCAGTTGTAGAGGTGGATAGCCAAGACCTAATAAGCTTTTAGTGAGGGGATGGTAGATTAAGTGTAAGAGAAGAGACAGACTATAAGACATTGAGAGATGACCATTAGTTAAGGTGCATACACACGTCCAACTTTATGCCTGATTGTGGATTAGAACAATGGACTAGATTAAATGACTGATCAAACGACTATGTTTAAACGTCTATTAGTTGGACAAACGACTAGAAGTCATTTGCACACACATACGGACCTGACAGTCGTTTGAACGACAGTTGGTCCAACTGATTCGCCAAGCGGATCGGATAAACCGTCTGTTATCAGCTCGACTGCACATACACACGTCCAACTTGTCATTCAAACAACTAGCAGTCAAATTAGCAGTTAATTAGCAGTCAAATGTATACACCCATACTTACAGCACTTCCCAAACATTTCCTATCTCAATTGAAAAAAACATGTTAATTCCTTTAAAGAGAATCTGTGCGCTAAACTTCTTACAATAAAAAGCATACTATTCTATTCATTATGTTCTCCTGGGTCCTTCTGTGCTCTTTCTGCCACTCCCTGCTGCAATCCTGGCTTATAATTGCCAGTTTTAGGCAGTGTTTACAAACAAAAAACATGGCTGCTAACCAGCATGTGATAGGCTAAGAGAAGCTCAGTCTGTGACTCATACAGAACCTGGAGGGGGAGTGGAGCTGGTTCGTATAGCTTCTGCCTATCACAGTAGAGCAGCACATTCCTGCCTCAGCCAACAAAGCTGACAAAGGAAAGAAGATTAGATTATATAACAGAGATAATACAGCCACTGTGCAACTAGGAAAGGCTGCAGTAAGACAGACCACTTTAGAACAGGTATAGAAACTTATAGGATAGAAGAAATAAGGCTGACAATTTTTTTACAGAGTCTCTTTAAGTTTAAATCCTGGTATATATGAAATAAAAAAATAAAGTGGTCACACAATTTTTTTAATGTTAAGCTAGCAATTTCATTTTGCTTTGATGCATTTCAAATTAGATTGGTAGTGTACTATACTGTTGATCAAGGTTTCTCTGAAGCTTTTTACATGACTAACTTTTATGAATTTTACATTATATTTTAATGCATAATTTTAACGATCGGTGTAACACAAAGAGGGTCTGATTACCGGTGAACTGCAGTATCACCGAGAATACAGAATATACCCGATTATTGGTGATCTGCAGTATCACCGATAATCAGATATATATACTAACCTCTGGACACCTGAGATAACAAGTGAGTGTTAAGATGCAACAGTATACTTTGAGTACTTATACAGAAGTATGTTCCTTCCGATGGCCTAGACTCTCCCGGGGGAGGAGCTAGGCTGAGTGTAGGAAGGACAGAGCGCGAGTGACACCAGAGAGAGAGGGTGTCACTAACAGATCTGGGAACTGCCTCTAACAGTAAGGCCAGTTCTCGAGGTTGGCAAGCCAGGTCGTTAACACACAGACAGATAAGGTACAGATTCAGGAGACAGATACGGAATCCAATAAACAGGCAGGGTTTGGCAACCGAGTATCAGAATAGCAAGGTACAGAATCAGGAGGCAGATACAGAGTCCAGGAACGAGCAGGGTTTGGCAACAGGATATCAGAAATAGCAAGGTACAGGATCAGAGTTCAGAGGAGAAGTCAGGCAGGCAGAAGGTCATAACAAATAATACAGATCAATATTCCTAGCGCTAAGGTGTGAGTTCCTTGATCATCAACACCTTTGGAAACTATGCTAGAACACAGATACAGACAAGGTCTGAGTGCTACCACGTAGTGATCGCAGCGGCAGACACCAGAGAAATGACCAGCATCCAGTATATATACTACAGCGCTCACCAGCGCCACCCCTAAGTGCTGGACCAATGGAAGGCGATGAAAATGTCAGCTGACCCGCTTGGTCAGCTGACTCTCCTCTGGCTGTCATATAAGCTCTGCCTCTCAGCGCGCACGCGCGTCCTTCTGAACCTGTGTGGACTAGCAGTCCCAGCCACACCAGACATGTCTTGCAATGTATCCGCTGATTCAGGCGCGGGGGCCGCCGCCCCGCTCTCCAAGCAAGCGGCGGTCTCCCCACGTCCCACCACAATGTCAGCAGCACTGCCATGCGCGCAATCCGCTGCATCCAACGCGGACTCCACCGCTCTGCCCATGCGGCATGCGGCGGTTTCTTCTCGTTGTGCCGCCATGTTAAACGCGGAAACAGCCGCCTCACTCTGAGCCCTTGCGGCGGCTTTTCCGCGTTTCCTCACAATAATAATAAAAAAGAAGTAGGATTAAACTACTTTATGAGCGCAGGAGGTTTGTATGTTCTCTCATTTTGTTTTCTTTTTTTTTGTGTTACCACCTAATTGTCTGATAGTAATCAGACTTAAATAAACATCCCATTAACTACATGTCAATCAATGACAATCAAATGACAATCAAACTACAAGATGAGATTGACCACTTTGGGATGCAATTAAAAGAAATTGAAAAGATAAGAAAATCACCTAGGACAAAAATGTTCCCAACAGAATTAAAGCTAACCAGGAAGATGCCAGACCTTTGTCACTTCATGGTAACACAAATCAGAAGGTTTTAGACTAATATATATAGTTAAATAAATGAAAACTTGTAATTTTAAGTTGTTCAGTTAGTGTTTACTCTTATTTTATTGTAGCATAAAAATGCTGACCTCTTTACAAGCACAAGGTCACTGGTTAAAGAAAGGTTTCTTTCTACTAATGGAGATATAGGTATATAAATAAAAAAATTAAAAAAAATAAAGACTTTAAAATTAATTGCTGCATTTTTGCATAAATTAAATCGAGCCAATAACTCCATTCTTACTTGAGTAGCTATCATAGGCATAGGCATCCGCAGAAAATTTTCCAAGGGGGGCAAAAATGGGAGGGTGGGAGGCATGCGCGCGCGTAGTGCGCCACACTGAAAATGGGCGTAGCCATGAACCATGATGTGGGTGTGGTCACAGGTGAAGCCACATTTACATGAACTTAGCAATGGTGGGACATTAGACTACGGATTAGGAAAACTTAAGCCACACCCCAGATTTTGCAGGAGGGTGTGAGTGGGTGGGTGACAATGGGCGGGAGGGGGGTGCCTGCGAGTAGGAGGGTGCCAGTGCGTAAGAGGAGGGTGCCAGTGTGTGGGGAGGTAAGCAGAAAGGCAGAGAGAAAGAGACTGCAGAGAGACACAGCTGAGAGGGAGAGATACAGCAGAGAGGCTGTGAGAGAGAGAGAGAGAGAGAGAGAGAGAGAGAGAGAGAGAGAGAGAGAGGGAAAGAGCAGAAAAGCAAAGAGAGAGAGACAGCAGAAAGGCTGAGAGAGGCAGCAGAGAGAGAGAGGAGAGAGCACAGAAAGGGTGAGAGAGACAGCAGAAAGGCAGAGAGAGGCAGCAGAGAGAGAGAGAGGAGAGAGAGAGCACAGAAAGGGTGAGAGAGACAGCAGAAAGGCAGAGAGAGGCAGCAGAGAGAGAGAGGAGAGAGAGAGCACAGAAAGGGTGAGAGAGACAGCAGAAAGGCAGAGAGAGAGAGAGAGAGAGAGAGAGAGAGGGAGAGAGTAGAAAGGCAGAGAGAGACAGCATAGACGCAGGGAGAGAGTGGACAGCAGAAAAGAGAGAGAGACAGCAGAAATGCAGAGACAGAGAGACTGCGCACAGAAAGGCAGAGAGAGAGAGACTGCGCACAGAAAGGCAGAGAGAGCAGAAAGGCAAAGAGAGAGAGAGCAGAAAGGCAGAGAGAGTTGAGAGGCAGAGAAAGAGAGACAGCAGAAAGGCAGAGAGAAAGAGACAGCAGAAAGGCAGAGAGAAAGAGACAGCAGAAAGAAAGAGAGAGAGAGAGAGAGAGAGAGAGAGAGAGAGAGAGACAGCAGAAAGGGACATCAGAAAGGCAGAGAGTATAGTTGCCCCCAGTATAGCTAGTATAGTTTCCCTCAGTATAGTTAGTACAGTTGCCCCCAGTGTAGCTAGTATAGTTGCCCCTGTATTAGTATAGTTTCACCCGTATTAGTATAGTTGCCCCAGTATTGCATAGTTGCCCGGGTATGGAAAAGCTTGGAAGGAGGGACAGTGGCAGGGAGGGGGGCCAGACCCTCCACCTCCCTCAACTGGGTCCCCTCCTTCTGGTGCTTCCCCCCTCCAAATTAGCAGCGGCAAACAGATTTGAGCATCAGTGGGCGGAGAGGAATTACTCACCTTCTTCCTGCGTTCCAGGCGATGGCACGCAGCAGCATCATCACGTGACACTGGTCTCAGACTTCTCTGCCACTCATTGTGCTTCCGCTAATCAGGAAGCACAAAGCAGTGGAGAAGACGGTGACCAGTGTCATGTGACGATGACGCTGCGCACCATCGCCTGGAATGCAGGAAGAAGGCGAGTAATTCCTCTCCGCCCGCTGATGCCCGCTTCTGTTTGCTGCTGCTAATTTGAAGGGGAGAAGCACCAGAAGGAGGGGACCCAGGTGATGGAGGTGGGGGGTCTGGCCCCCTTCCCTGCCACTGTCCCCACTGCCCCTCCTTTTGTGTTGCTTCCCCCTCCTGCGGGTTTGGGTGGCTAGGGGGGCAGCAGCTGTCCAGGGGGGGCGCATGCCCCATTTTGCCCAACGTGCGGATGCCCATGATCAAAGACTGTTGTCTGGTGGGCAAGAATGTAGGCATGTATGGTGAACAGGCACGGCCACCCTTGGGAGTACATTTTAAAAAAAGCAACCCATTAAAAAGGGCACCGGGTACTGCCAATAGTAGAATATCAGTACATTTACTGATATTTTACTATCCCTGAGTGCCGATGAAAGCACTTCTGGAGAGATTCTTCTTAAAACAATTAATCATATAAGAAATAATTGCATATTAAATTTTATTATTATAAAATCATTGTCTATATATTTGGTCTTTCTTATAAAATAAATATTATAAGTCTAACCGGCAGATGTCGCTATCTCATCATAAATAACAATCTATTAATAATAATTATCAGACTATGAAACCGCCAGGTGGCATCATTGAATCATCTTTAACTATTTGGGAAATTTTATCTTTTCCTGCCGGCTGTAATGGCCTTCAAGCCAAGGCACATGTAAACAAAATTGTCTAGATTACAAGTTAAATAACCTTATAAAAGTTTCACTGTCTCTATTACTGGCAATATCCAGTTTACATGTAATTCAAAGTAATACATTATTTTATTTAGGGTTTAACAATAACTATTTCTTTCTTTAGAAGGACTGTATTAATTATTAATATTTATGTATACATACACATATGACAGCTTTTCCTGCATACATAAAACCCCTAGAATTCTGACAAGACAGGCAGCTGTCTGGCCAAAAGAAGCTGCAGCTCAGACTCCCTGCTGTAGCCATATCTCTCCTCTCCCAGGGCTCAGGCATTTGGCTTCAGCAGTCACCTACCACCAGCAGCATCACTGTGTCATTGTCCCCAGACCTGTGTAATCTTCTATAGCTGCTAATTTTATAGCAGGTTAGAGCAGAACCCACTGCTATAGACCTAGTGTAGTGGTATTACATAGTGTGGTCTATAGCAGTTCCCAAATTAACAGGCGTATCTCGTGCCATTTCTACCTGCTTTTCACCCATGGTACCTCAGGCTCAGCAGATCCAGACTCCCTGTGCAGCACTAGTGTTCATGGACAGAGCTAGCCAGAAGCAGGAAATATGCAAGTAAATTGATTGTACTGGTTAAGTATAATTTTACCCTAGTATTGTATAGTATTGCTGTATTGCACTTACGAAAACCCAGGATTAGAAACCGGATTAGTAAAGGTACACTTACATAAGCCGCCATTCAGAGCTCTGGTGGTAATGATCAACTATATGTGTGCTTGGAATTTTGACAACTATTAACAAAGCATGGATACACCTCTGTTACAACTTACCTTGGAGAGCAGGTTTTGAGATTTGGTGTCATGTGATAGGTGTGTATGTGTATGTGTATGTATTGCGCATGTGTGGTGTGTGAGTGTGGTGTGTGTGTGTGTAGTGTGTGTGGTGTGTGTGTGGTGTGTGTGGTATGGTGTGTGTATGTGGTGTGTGTGGTGTGTGGTGTGTGTGTTATGTGCGTGCATTGCGCGTGTGTGGTGTGTGAGTGTGTGGTGTGTGGGGTATGGTGTGTGTATGTGGTGTGTGTGGTATGGTGTGTGTATGTGGCGTGCGTTTGTGGTGTGTGTGTGGTGTGTGTGTGTGTGTGTGTGTGGTATGTGGTGTGTGTGGTATGTGGTGTGTGTGGTATGTGGTGTGTGTGGTATGTGGTGTGTGTGGTATGTGGTATGTGGTGTGTGTGGTATGTGGTGTGTGTGGCGTGTATGGTATGTGGTGTGTGAGTGTGGTATATGGTGTGTGTGTGCGCATTTTTTCATATTTGGGTAAAGTTTGCACTGGGGCCAATAGCTCTGCCACTGTTTGCAAGTATGCAGCAGTTTTTTAACAATTAAACACATGCATTTGTTAACACTTTTAGCTGATCTTTTATATGCTGTAAGCAGTTATACAGTTTATATTTAACAGATGCTTAGCCTTTAATTTTACTTTAAATAATCCTATCTCAATTTTACACACACAGCAGAAATGGAAAATAAATCACTCTGTTATGCACAGTTAAGGGCGGGGTTCTTGCAGTGGCATTTGTTTGCAATTATTCCACCCTGTGTAAAAAACAAACTGTGTTCCGCTGCTGATAAAAAAATATGAGCAGTTCTTGTGATATGTAGGACAAACATACAATGGGCGAGATACTAAATTCAACAGCGAGGGACTGTGTGTGCATCCAGCAACACTTAATTTTCATTTTACTATGCACTAGTGGCTCCACAACCATGCCTTGTTTCATACACTCATCCAGGAAATGTTTCAAAAGCTGCAGTTTCATTACAGGGAACATGGAAACAAAAAGCCACAGTTCTAAAAAAAAAAATGAATTTGTTCCAGAGGATTACACTTATTTTTTGCACTGAATTTGTTCCAGAGTATTACACTTATTTTTTGCGGTGGGGATGCCATGATCCTGCCGCATCCCACAAAAAACGACAACCATATGACCACGTGGTAGAGTGCGCCAACAGGATCAAATGCACAGCGCCGCCCTGCTTACTGACATACTCCCTACTGGGCAGAAAGTATGTCACTGGGATTCCAGTCAGTCCACGCATGCGTGCCGCGATGCACTATGCTCCATCATTTATACTACGTGCGTCGCTAATATACTTACATTACCCCAAGCACCGTCCATTAATAGTGGGGCTTCTGGTAATGCGCTGTTGCCCTTGCATGGGCTCAGATACTTCCGGCTCACTGCAAAGGACAGCAATAAGTGTGAAAGTGCACATAGACTTTCATTGCTTTTGCGGCCCCTTGCAGCAAAATAGGGTAACACAACGCAGGTTTAGCCTGAAAGTGTAAAAGGGGCCTAAAGGTGGCCATTCGCTTATCATTGATATCCAGCAGATTCACTGTGATTGAATCTGCTAGAAATTGATGATGAAAACAATGCCCTCTTGATTCATTTTAAGCCAAGATCGATTGAATCGAATGGTCAGGCGATATCACTCGATTGGGGCCAGGTTGGGAGCACATCAGTAGCAGCATCTGGTTTTGGGACAAAGGACACGGAGTGTTGACAGCAGAGCTAACCTTTACCTGTCCACCAACGTGGCTCCACCCATATCCTGTGTCTTCTCTTTAAGCAGGGGCACCTGTGTCATGTGACAAACACCACAGGGGAAACACTAGAGGTACCATTTACACTGGACCTCTAGTGTTTGGCCTCTAGTGTCTATTACATAACACAGACACCCCAGGAGAGAAGATACAGAGGAACACAGTGAACAGGTGGGAGTTAGTTCCACCTGGGGGGACATAAGATGGGGAGATCCAGGAGCCCAGCAAGCGGTATCTCCACAGATTTTTTTTTAAATATATTTTATGTCAAAGTCTATTCAAAATCTAGGTACAGTGTGGAAGGTTCAATCTGATAGCCAAATCTGGTGACCATCTCTTAGTGTATGGTCACCTTAATAAAGCAAAGTAATCAGATGGTCAGTAAGCTTGCCAGTTGGATCAGATAAAACAATAATACTATCCATCTATCTATCTATCTTCTTTCCCCTAAAATAAGACCTCCCCTGAAAATAAGACCTAGTGGCAGACCCCCCTCCATGCTCGCCGTCTCACTCAGCCGCCCGCTTTAACTAATCTGCTTCTGCTCCTGGCCCCCACCTTATCCCCTGCCCTATAAAGGAAGTGACCTCTGTTTACTTCCTGTTGGCGCTGTTACTGAATCCATTACCGCAGTTGCTTCCGCCGTAAGTCTCTGCTGATGTGCGCACCGCTATGCCGGCATAAACTGCAGGGGGATCTGGACTTTAAGGTGGGGGCCAGGAGTCTGACTATATACATTAGCTATACAGGAGGGTCTCACTATATACGCTGGCTATCGGGGGGTCTCACTATATACACTGGCTATAGGGGGGTGGGGGGGGAGCGTCTGACTATATACACTGGCTATACAGGGGGGTCTAACTATATACACGGTATATATGGGGGGTCTGACTATATACACTGGCTATATAAGGGGGGTATGACTATATACATCAGCTATATACAGGGGGATCTGACTATATACACTAAAGGGGGATCTGGCTACACCCACAAAATATAAGACCTTCCAGATAATAAGCCCTAGCACATATTTTGAAGGAAAGATGAATATAAGACAGTGTCTTATTTTCGGGGAAATACAGTATATGTCTGTCTGTCTGTCTATTATAACTTTAAGCACTTTGCAATAAAAAAAATACTAAAAAGTAGGTGAAAAAGTAATACTTTATTGGTAAGAGTTAAAAATATTTCCTTGGAGAAAACTCGGGAGAAAAGTTAATAGGAAATGGGCTAATCTGTCTTAAGCCTCGTACACGTGCTTAATGACCAACGCCAGTGACCCGGAAGAGGATGCCGGGGGCATTTAGCTGCCAAAGGAGGGGGATGGAGGAAAATGGGGGGGGGGGTTGGGGCGGTGGACATCAGGACCGCTGCCCAATGAAGCAGTTTCTCCTGCTTCATTGGGCTCTGGTAACCTTTATGGATTTTCCAGCCACATTGTGCAGAGCATGACCAAACAATTAAACACAGGTCTATGCACAGTCAGTCAGTGTCACCCATAAGATTAGTGCTTGATCTTTACATAAAAGTTCAATCTCAGTTGGATTGGATGGTTACTGGGTTACTGGGGTTACTGTTAGTGGGACTGCAATGCTAGTCCACTTTTTTTTTTTTTAATAGGGTTTAAGTCTGGGTTCTGATCAGACCACCCGAGCATATCCATCTTGTTCACCTTCAGCCACTGTATGATTAATTTTGCTTTGGACCTTTTCAATGTTTATAGGTGAACCTCCTTCCCATTGACCACTTTCTTGCAGAGGGCAGTAGGGATTTCTCAAAAATATGATTGTGTTTTGCCCCATCCATGTATTCTTGTATCCTGGCAAGTGTCCGAGACTCTGCTACAGATGAATCCTTCACTAAAGTATGGTGCTACCTCCATGATTAACTGTAGTACAGGTGGGTGTTCTTCAAAATTTTGAGCTGCCCTGGCTTTGATTTTGGTCTCATTTGATCATAGCACCTTTTGCCACTTAGCTTCAGATTCTGAAATGTGTGTTTTGGAAAAGCTCAATCAAGACTCGATGTGACCTTTTCCTAAGAAGTGGCTTTATCCTCAAAAATCTCCCAGACAATTCACATTTGTTATAAATTCTTGTAACTACTTTAAAGTTGCCATCCGCCTCTTGGTAGCAACCCTCTGACCAGATTAATCCTTGATCTTCCATACAATTTGGACAAATGGCTTTATACAGAAAGGGTCTGGGTAGTATAAAACACTTTCCACTTACCAATTATTATTGTGCTCCTAGATAATGCTACAACCTTCTTTTTACATCCATCTCCTAACTCATGCCTTTCCACAACTTAGCCAGAGATCATTTGCAGTGCTTTGTGGCCCATAGTTGTTGGATTTCAGTTGCGCTACTAAGCAGTGGTATGCTCCAAGACTAGCTATTTTTTTGCTGAACTGATTCAAAATGGTTACAACTGTTTACAGGTGGAAGCCAATTAGTGTGCAATGGAGAAAATGATTTGAGTTTGCCTTTACTTTTTAAAGGTTGGGTGATGATTTAATCATCTCAGTAATTCTGTTTTTCCTTAATGTTTTTTGTGAAATTTGTTGTAGTCGGTCTTACCTAGCTTTTATTAGTTGTGTTGAGTCAATGCAGTTAGAAAATTGTTTTTTTGAGTTTGTTTTTGTTTCAGGCTGCAAACCTACAGAATTATTATTATTATTATTTAGTATTTATATAGCGCCGACATATTACGCAGCGCTGTACAGTGTATAAATATATATATATATATATATATATATATATATATATATATATATATATATATATATATATATACATACATACATACATACATATATATATATATATATATATATATATATATATATATATATATATATATATATATATATATATATATATATATATATATATATATATACATATATATATACACATATATATATATATATATATACATATATATATATATATATATATATATATATATATATATATATATATCTTGTCTCTCACTAACTGTCCCTCAAAGGAGCTCACAATCTAATCCCTACCATTGCCATATGTCTATATTATGTAGTGTAAGTACTGTAGTCTAGGGCCAATTTTAGGAGGAAGCCAATTAACTTATCTGTATGTTTTTTTTTTTTGAATGTGGGAGGAAACCGGAGTGCCCGGAGGAAACCCACGCAGACACGGAGAGAACATACAAACTCTTTGCAGATGTTGCCCTGGCTGGGATACGAACCGGGGACCCAGCGCTGCAAGGCGAGCGTGCTAACCACTACGCCACCGTGCTGCCCAATGGGGAATGGGGATATGTTTAGGGGGGGGGGGATTCTATTCTATGCTATGCCATTCTATGTTATAAAAAACCGATTGGTGTCGGTTGTCATCTCTGGATTTGATTTATTACCCCCTTATCTAAAAGACTGTGCTGATTGCTGGTTGTATTATATTCAATGTAAAGAGAAGAAAAGAAAGAACTATGTTCCAGGGGGAAGTCAAACAAAATAATAAACAACACCTTCATCACGACAGTACTGAAGATCTATCACTGGTGCAGTCTAAATGAACTCTTTACTGTATATAAATTATAATAATAAAAAACAGAGATTAGACTCCTTAGCACCACTAGCAACCCAATGTTTTGGCAGGACATACAGTAAATGAAGGTCCATGTTTAAAAAGTTTATGAAACATTTCAAAAGGGTTTGTTTTAAAACATCCCTGGAATTAATTTTTAAGAGACTACAAATAACTTAATATATATACACAAATAATGTAGTGAGATACAATAACATTATTGATTAAAAATCAGCTGGATTGTTTTTGAATGGCACTAGAAGTGTAATAGAGGAGTTTGCTTTTAGGAGTTCTAGGGTGGACTTGATGATATAGGCCTAAACTGTTCTATCTCTGTACTATGATGTTCTGAGAAGACTCAGTAAACATAAGTTGTGATTAAGATTGAGAAGCAGTGGTCATGTAAGCACAAAGAAGGCAACAACTTCCCTTATATGCTCGAATACTAGTCGACCTCATGTATAAGTCGACTCCAATATTCAACCTTCTTAAGCTGGATGTTTTTACTGACGCAAGTATAAGTCCACCCAGCAAAGTTAACGGCTGCACTTGGGGCTCAGGAGGGGTTAATGACTGCACTGGATAGAGTATTGCAGCCATTAACCCCTCCTGTCTTTTAAGTGCAGCCACATTTCTTTTCATTTGAAAGCGTTGTTCATTCTAAATCGGTTAGCAAATCTTGTTTGACTGCCTAGAGCAGCCAAATAAGCGGTAGGCAGGGAGCAGTTACAGTTACCAGTTCTGGACGGCTTCTTTCCTCCTTCCACCGGCAGCTCTGAACTTCCAACAGGTCTTTATGGGTCCTGATCACATTCGGACACATGATATGACATGTAATAGGGATCCAGGAGACCATGTCAGTGTTAGAGCGCCACCTGGTAGTGGAAGAGGGGTGATGGAAGAGATGGAAGAGACTCTTGCATCATCCATCTTTCACCTCCAGGTGGCGCTGTAACAGTGACACGGTCTCCTGGATCTCGATTCACATGTTATTGGCGCCACAGTGGAGAAAAAATATGCTGATAGAGCCATCCAGACAGGTAACTAGCTCCCTGCCACCCACTCTGCATACCCTGCTGAGCCTGCCAGGCTGAAGAAGGCACACTTCCCCAGCAGCACGAAAAATGTTGCCCTTTAGCCAAATAAAGTTTTACTTGTCTGCTAAAGTAAAGGGTTAATAGTGTAAAAAATCATGATAGTATAGAATTCAAAGACAGACATTAACTACCAGGTTCAAGATTACTAATAGTAGTCTCATTTTTGTTTGCTAGTAGACAACAGAAAACTGCCAAGCTACAAAATGGACAGATGCTGTTAAGAAAACAAAAATACAAGCTAAGATTCCAAACAGATGTCAACATAAAAAATGTATTTCCTAGAAAAAAAAAACCCCGAAAGACATTTGCATGTACTTCGTACTAAACGTAGACTAAAGCTTGATCCATTATATCCTAATCACACTTTATTATATTAGCTGGAGCTATTAATGTATGAAAGTTAAGAAATATGTTTTACAAACAAATCTAATCTAATTTAATTTTCATAGAATGTATTTTCATTTTGATTCAGACGACATTTAGAAATTTATAGAAAAAAATTTCAATAAATCTACAGTTAGTAGTTCTGTAATAAATTTAAACATTTCTTTTGATTATTGGTTTATTTTCCAGTAGTTCTTTTTGGTTAGCGAATACATCTTCATAATGGATTTATTTAGCGATCTATTTACTTCAGTACTCCATATATTTTAGCCTGCTTGTCATATTACTTGCAACTCATTAAAGGTTTTCAGTAGAATGAGTAAAGGTGGGTACACACATCAGATAAAAGTCTTTGGAAAATGAAAGATCACAGACCAATTTTATCCCTTTCATGTAGTATGAGAGCCATACCTACAGTCTATTCTATTAAGCTGAACTCCCCATCAGATAAAAATCTTTGCAAGATGCTGCACACAAAGATGCTGTACACATGCAAAAGATAAGTATCTGCGAAAGATCAGTTGCTGCAAAAGATCCGTTCCTGCAACATGCATTCATAGTATATGATATCTTCAGATCTCATACACACCTTGTTTAACGGACATTCATCTGCAGATCAGACAATCTTCTGCAGATCCAAAGATCCAACCTGGTGGATCTGATCTGCAGATGATTATCCGTTAAACAAGGTGTGTATGAGATCTGCAGATATCATATACTATGAATGCATTTTGCAGGAATGGATCTTTTGCAGGAACAGATCTTTTGCAGATACTGATCTTCTGAATGTGTACAGCATCTGTGTGTGCAGCATTTGCAAAGATTTTTATCTGATGGGGAGTTCAGGTTAATAGAATAGACTGTGTTGGTATGGCTCTCATACTACATGGAGGGGGGTAAAATTGGTCTGTGATCTTTCATTTTCCAAAGACTTTTATCTGATGTGTGTACCCACCTTAAATCATTTTAAATCCAATTAAACCTGTTTAAGATTTGTCATTTCATTTGTTTGCTTTGGTTCATTATTTTCCCATTGAAGTCTGTATGTCCTTTTATGTAGAGATTTCCTTGCCAGATGTTGCCAAAAAGGTGTATACAGAGCACTCTTTTCAATTACTAAGCAAAAAAAAAAACAAAAAAAAACACTGCCTTTAGGTGACTAAGGTGGAACTACTCATTTAATAAAATAGAGAGCCTATCTTCTTCTGTCTTCCAATAGCGACCTAGCACTAGTTATGGTAATTTCTCGGAAAACTCATGAAGAAGCATGTGATCACTTTGGTCAGGTGATAGATATGCAAGTCTCTGATTTGCTAGGCATGATCATGTGTTAAAGCAGGATGTAATCACAGCAAATCAGAGCTTCGGAAATCTTTCAGCTGATCAAGCAAATCACATGCTTCTCCAGGAGTTCTCCTAGACATGCCCATCACTGCCTATCACAAGCAGCATGTGAACAGTTTTTGGATTCAATAGAGGCCACTGTAATTGATAGATGATATTTCATTTTGGGCAGAGGCAGGAAAGGGGGTTATCTGAAGATGCACGTTGAGGAACACTTATTTCTTAAAACATTAGCTTTATGTGCTGTGTATTTTTTCTGTTGTGTTCCTGCAAAAACACTGTCACCAAATGCACTCAGGTCCATGGGCACAAAACAACATATTTTCACACAAATCGGCATAAATTAAAAAAAATAATAATATGGGCATGCATGCAGAAATAGTTTTCTTTGCTACCAAATGCATTGAAGTCAATGGGCACGAGAAAAACACATTTTCAAAGAATTTTTTATTTTTTGAATAGCTGTATATTGCAAAAATTGTATTACTTTTTTGTGAACATTTAGAGTCAGTGAATGTGAAAATGACCTAGGTTAAATTCTCGCTAATCACCATTTACAAATAAAGGAATTTCCCCTTCCTAATTTCCCTATAATTATTAAAAAAATTTAACATTAGTCCCTGTAAGTATTTGTGGGAAAACAGGCCAAGTGACAAGACAATATACTCTGTACAGTGCTGCGGAAGATGTCAGTGCTATATAAATACCAAATAACAATAATTTTCCCTCTCTTATGAGTAATGCCATACACATTTACAAACAACCTGAATAAAAAAACCACTCATAGATCACCAAATTATATATATATCAAGTGAAAGAAAGTGCAATGTGAAGCTTAAAGAAAGACATGCACAATAAACTCTGAATTGTAAAGGCTGCATCCTTACCCTCCCCCGAGGCTATTAAAATGTGTATCACATAGTCCAGCATAACGCTTCACACAGCCACAACATGGTTTATTCCAAGAAATCACAGTATTTCCTTTACATCTGTTAATATTCTAACAGGCTCGCTGAGATTAGACATGACCTTTCCATATCCTTGCATTATATTCTGAGCTCATTAGAAAATTGGACGCGTCTACCATTCCTGAATGCACAATACCGTTCGTATGTAAGCCATCCTGTTAGCTTATTTTGCATGTAAACTATATGTAGCAATGTCACTGGCATCGCTTTTGAAAGCAGACATTTGCCTAAGTACATATTCAGTGTAGTTTGTATAAAATCACATACTAGAAAGGTTTAAGGAATGAGAAGCCAAGCAGCTTACCATAATTTTTTTCCTAGATCTTTTTCTATTTGTCACTCAAAATCTTTTCAGTTACAAATGCTTGAATCATTTTTTCTTCTTCCCAGGGAAAAATGCAATGATCAGATCCGTTATGGATGTGTCTTTTTGACTACAATTAGACCCTGATCCTCCCTCCAATTTGCAACAGCCCTTGATGAATTTATGCATGTAGATAAACACATGTTTATCAACCACTTGAGACAACTGTTTTATTTTAATGGGGTAATTATCATTCTAGTGAAGTAAAGCAATTCAATAGAATGAAAGCTTTGCATACACAGATTGAAAGTAGTACCAATGGTTCTGTGTTGGAGACATTGCGCCATAAAAGGCTAACATGTTCCAACCTACGTAGCAGCCTTTATTTTATTGACAAAAATAGCAAATAAAAAAAAATTGCACAGAATTCGGAAATTCCGATTTACTTCTAAATCAGAAATCCATATTTCCGTGAAATTCACCGGAAATCAGAAAGACAGTTTTCAAAATGCGGTTTTCCATTGGAAGGTGGAATTTCTAACCATACCTAGCAAGGACATTGCCCACAATTCACTAAATTCGGTACTTTTCCGTTAGCCGGGCGCCACCGCTAGGTGGCGCTAATTACTATTCCCCCTCCAGGCCGCCATGGATAGTAGGGAAAGATGTAACTCTGCTGCCAGTGATCGCTGGAGTTACATCTTTCCCTACTATCCATGGTGGCCTGGAGGGAGAATAGTAATTAACGCCACCTAGCAGTTGCGCCCGGCTAACGGAAAAGTACCCTAAATTCATCTCCTGTCTTTAAATTTTTTTCTGTGCTGTTTTTGCTGTTATTACCATGGTGATAACACCTGTAGTATTCACTAAGCAATTTAACATAGGCAAACCTTAAAATAAGGATTCAGTCTTTAAGTTAAGGTGTGATTTTTAAAGATAAGCTTTCAATCCTTAAATAACGACAGAATTCTAAAGCTAAAAACAGGATGTTAATTCATAGGGCTTGATTCACTAAACCGTGATAACTCATATCACGTCCGCGCTAGCGTTTGAACGCAATTGTGAATTTTCGCATGCCATTGCGCATGAAAATTTGCGATTGCACACAAAAGTTTGCGATTGTGTGAATACGCTAGCGCAGCCGTGATATGAGTTATCACGGTTTCGTGAATCAATCCCATAGAGAGGAATGCAAGTGCTACGTGTGTGAGAAGTTATCACCTTGCTAGAGCTGTCTTTAAGTGAAGTGTTACTACAGACTGCAATGTAAAGTGAAGCATTCTGAGCTGTCTGCATTATTTTGTACTAGTTTATGCAGAAGGGGACTCTGTACAGAGAGAAATATACACAGCAGGCACACAGAGAGATATATACACACAGTAGCAATAAAAAGTATGTGAACCCTTTGGAATTATATGGTATTAGTTTAAGCAGACTGTGACTGGCTATTACTGTGGCTTAGATGAAGATCAGATCACATTTTATGACCAATTTGTGCAAAAATCCACATACACAATCACACACAAACAGAAATTCACACATGAAAGCACTCACAGCCACACACACACACAGCCACAGACTCTCTTCTCATACTGTTCTTCACACAGGCACAGTAATCATCCTTGAAGTAGGAGGGGTGGAGCTACATCCTGTCTGCACGTCCTCTTCCCCTCCCTATCTACTGCATATGAGAATAACTACAGAGGTGATAAGTGGACCTGAACTCTTGTTGTAATTTAATCTGCCCCCTGTGACACATGCCTGCCTATGACAGATACGCCCATTAAAGTACAGGCTGTAAACAATGTATGCTTCCATGAAAGCAGGAAGTAGAAACAGTGCAGTTTTATTTTGTGATTTGTATCGGCTGCAACAATGAAATGTTTTTTTGTTTAAAAAGGTTATTATGCTGTTGTGTATCTTTTTAAACAGAGAGAAGTTCTGAGTTCAGGTCCACTTTAAGTACTGGTGTGATAAGGCAACAACAGTCTCACCGTAAAAGCTTACCCCTACATGTCAATAAGGCAAGCTTCTTTAGTCAAGTAACATTTAAAATACAGGCAGGGGCGTAACTATAAATCAGTGAACCCCCCCTTCCCCCCGCAAAACTTTGGATGGGGCCCCTCTACACCCCTGCCCCTTCTCGCTTTCTGCGCAGGTAAACAGAGAACCAATGTTATTCGATTGGCTAGTGCACACTTGAATGTGTTTTCCCCAAGCAGATATAAACAGAGAGCAGTGAAGCACTGCACACATTTTCTTTATCAATTACATTAGCTTCTGTGATAAAACGTGTAGGTTTTCACACATACAGACTCACATGGTGTGCAGAAAACTGAATAGAGACTTTCTACAAGAACATTGAATAGGGACTGTCTGCAAATCTTTGTCTGCAAAACTTTGTAGGATTCCTTATCAGTGGCTGAGCAGATGCAGTCATTAGAATAATTGTGCAGAGAGCAGAAAGTTTTTTCTTTCCGTGCCCATAGTTGTCAGTCTCTCGGGACAGGGAAAAGAAACTTCTCACCCCATGGGGCCCCCTGAGGCTTCTGGGCCCTCCTGCAGTTGCATCCCTTGCAGGGTCTATTGTTCTGCCCCTGAAGTGTGCACTCTGCTCAGCGGATCGTTCAGAAACAGCCTTCTCAGTATGTCTGACAAACTGTACACATGCACTACTGTCGGGAGAACGCCTGCCCAGCGGGAGGGTCTGACGGACCCGTCTTCTCTATAGTAGTGCGTGTGTACGCACCTTTGGTTACGTGAATTGTTGTGTTATTTGTAAAGCAATGTGTAAAATCTGACAGTGTAATGTACACGTGTAAAGAAATTACTACTGATGCTCCCTCTGATAATTCTCCAATTCTTTTAGCAAATCCTGAGAAACTGATGTGAGAGAAAACATAACACTCACTGACGTATCTAATTTTCTGAAGGACTCTGTAAAACTTATAGTTAAATAGTTGTACCACTGGTTATAAGCTGGACATTGCTATAAATTATTACCAACGGCCTATGCATCAGCTGCATAAAAGGCAACAGTAAGCGTTTGTGAAGAAAAAAAAAAAAAAACACTAAAAGAAAACTCGCTGTAAGGTTCTGCCTTCTGATGTGTGATTCTGAAGATGTTAGAAACCGTCAATCAAAATATTCAGCTAGCCAGGAACATGAAAAGCCTGACTTAACAGATCGGCACATTGATGCGTTAGAACGCGGCAGTTATCTGCCTAGAAAATCGTGGCATCTCAAAGGTAATTAGCAGTCACATCACATGATATCATGATGAAAGGAACACATGGTTGTACTCTCGAGTGGAACACATACAGCTGCATGTGCGGTTTCCACAACTGAGGTTTGCAGAGAAACAACATCTGCAGTTGACTGCAGAGGAAACCATGACATTTCACACTCATTAAAGGGAACCTGAACTGAGTAAAATTATTTAAAATAAACACATGACGTAGCTGCAAATGAATATTACATACTTACCTCACCATCAGTTCCTCTCCATTTTCTTACAGTGACCCCTTCCAGTTCTGACAAGATTTTGTCAGAACTGAAATATACCAGTTGCTGTCAGTTATATATCAGCTGCTGCCAGTTACAACTGAATGTGCAAGGTAATGTCCATGTTTCCCTATGGCGCAAGTGGGCGATGTTACAGTTTAACAGTGTGCTGACCAGGAAGCTGTTATGGGGGTAATGGCCATTTTCAAAATGGAGGACAGAAAATTCCATTGATCACAGAGGACAAACAGGACGCAGGAAAGGAGAAAGAGATTGATAAGCAGACTACATGGGAGGTAAGTATGACTTGTGTATTGTTATTTTGACTTTTTATTTTCAGTTTAGGTTTTCTTTAACTAGAGTGACCATATTTTTGTGCGCGCCGCATCGAAAAGTGGGGAGGACTGAGCGCGCAGCGGCGAAGACTGGGGGGGGGGGGGGTTGCGCCGCGCCGAAAAAATGGGCGTGGCCATGACATTGTATGGGCGGAGCTAACGTAATGATGTAACAGCGAGGCATAAGAAAGCAGTGTTTACGCCATGATGTGGACAAACGAGACTTTGCATCATGGGTGTGCAGAAACTGTGTGATGCTAATAGTATACCGTAACCACAAAGCAGCAAACATAGCCATCTATGACCATTAAATAATAAATGTAGTAACAGTTACCCCGGACACCAGAAAATAAACGCAATAGGCAACATGTCAGCACAAAATAACCGCAATGCGGGCAACATGTCAGTACAAAATAAAGGCAATGCGGGCAACATGTCGGTACAAAATAAACGCAATGCGGGCAAACATTTCACCAGAAAAGAAACGCACTGCGGGCAAACATTTCGCTAGAAAAGAAACGCACTGCGGGCAAACATTTCACTAGAAAAGAAACAATGCGGGCAAACATTTCACCAGAAAAGAAACGCACTGCGGGCAAACATTTCACTAGAAAAGAAACAATGCGGGCAAACATTTCACCAGAAAAAAAACGCAATGCGGGCAAACATTTCGCTAGAAAAGAAACGCACTGTGGGCAAACATTTCGCTAGAAAAGAAACAATGCGGGCAAACATTTCACCAGAAAAGAAACGCAATGCGGGCAAACATTTTGCTAGAAAAGAAACAATGCGGGCAAACATTTCACCAGAAAAGAAACAATGCGGGCAAACATTTCGCTAGAAAAGAAACTATGCGGGCAAACATTTCGCTAGAAAAGAAACAATGCGGGCAAACATTTCGCTAGAAAAGAAACAATGCGGGCAAACATTTCACCTGGAAAAGAAACCTAATGCGGGCAAACATTTCACCTGGAAAAGAAAGCAATGATTTACTCACCTGGCAGAAGTGTCCGGCCTCTGGCGCGCTGCTCCATCCCGGGACCGTCTTGTTCCTCTTGCTCTTCTCTCCCGCGCTGACAGGGCTACGGCAAGATGGCGCCCGAAGCCCTGTATTGGAGACACAAATAGGTCTCCAGTACAGGGCTTCGGCAGCCATCTTGCCGTAGCCCTGCTCGCCTGCCGGTGTCGGAAACAGACACCGGAAGAGGAGGCTGGAGCGGGGCTGCAGGCAATGAACTGGCACGGCGTCTATAGACGCCGCTGCCAGTTCATTGAGGAGAGAGTGGCCAGAGTCCCGAGGCCGGGACGTCCCGCTGCTGAAAGCGGGACGTTTCCCGGGACCTCATTAAGCCTGGGACAGCGGACCCCGAATCCGGGACGTGTCCCGGGCAATCCGGGACGTCTGGTCACTCTACTTTAACTTTCACAGGCATGCTGCGTGGTCTTCCTAAATTAACATCACTGTATTATATGGAAAGGTGATCTAAGAGTTTGATGAAAATTCATAACTTATATCAGCATGTACCTGAAGTAAAAACAAAACAAAACCCCAAACTAGACACTTACCTAAGTAGTGTCTCTGGATAGCACAGAGGCCTCCCCATTCTTCTTACACTCCTCAGTTCCTGCTTTGAGTATGTAAAGTGGACCTGAACTCTTACACAGGACACAAGGAAAACATAACAGAAATGCCCCCTGTATGTATTTAGAGAGTTTAGCCTGTGTAATTCCCCCTCATTTGTGTCTAATCAAAAGTTGTAATTTGAGCCTCCACTGTGTCACATGACTGCCTATGGCACATAAGCAGATAAGCCCATTTGAAAGCACAGGCTGTAAACAATATGTCTGCTTCCATGAATCAGGGAGTAGAAACTGCAGATTTATTTTAAGATGTGTGTCAGTTGTAGCCAAGAAATGTTTTCTTTGTTTAAAGGTCATTATGCTGTTGTGTATCTTTTTGAGCAGAGAGGCGTTCTGAGTTCATGTCCACTTTAACATATTTGGCCCGGCTCAGATTTACATCACGGGAGTCTATGGGCACAGATGTCCTGGCACTTTACACTTCACCCTGCATGGACCTACAAATCTCAGCCGAACAACAAGCGTGCTTACTGGCCCAGCTGTCACCTCTCCCCTACCCCAGTCTGGATTTACATCACAGGTGCCTATAGGCACAGATGTCCTGGCACCCTAAAATTTGCCCTCTATAAACCTACAAACCCCCACCGAACCGCACCGCAATTATGTTGGCTGGTCTGGTCATGTCTCCCTTCCTTTCCTTGCCGGTCATAGGTAGATAGTGGTGCCCCTTATTATCGGTATCCTTTCATTGTTTCTTTGATGTATAAGTGCTTCAGAAAATAGCACTGTGGCTGACCAAGTGTGGTCGGAGAGCTCAGAGAAGCTCTTTAGCATAGATAACAGCTGAAGTTTGTTCCAGTACTGAAAAACAATTGGAAACACTTTTCTTTGCTACTAATGTTCTGTTCCTTAGCTGTACTAAACATACAATTCATGATAGAATATGTTTATTTTCACTTCAGATTCTCCTTAAAAACATAGTATGGAGTATGGGATGAAAGATCCATCCAATCTCTATACACGGGCTGCTGTGACCCTGACCTCTAACCTGTTTTAGAATATAAGCAAATCATTTAATTTCTGGTTGGTTATAAAATACTCGACAGTGTTTCATAGAATACTGACTGTGAATCTCAATGATGAATTGAAGTGGAATGTTTTGCTGTGTTTATTTTTCCTTGAAAGATATGTACATAGTTTGCTTAGATGAAAGCTAGAACATTCCAAAGGGCGGGGATTGTCACCCACTACAAAGATGACATATCTTCTGTTAGCTGAAAATTTGCAAACAATACCTGCAGCGCACTGACAAGAAACGTACACAGAAAGGAATAGGGAAGAATTCTTTACAGTATGCAACACATTATTCACCCCTGTAGGCAGCCAAAGGAACTTGGAGATATAAAAGATTGCAAGTAATATGCATATAAAAAATAGCAAACTGCACGAGACTTAAATACTGTATTTCACAGTATAATAATACATTAATACATTTGTTGTTTCATACATGCTTTTAGATAAATAGATAAAGCCCTCCCCCCAAAAACAAACAAACAAACAAACAACAAAACCACAAAGTACAAAGCAACGGTCAAGTATGTATACAAATAGCTTAAAGCAATTTTTCAACCAAAAAATACACAAGTAGAATAGCAGTTTACACAGGACCTATCACTTACATTCATATTTCATTTTAACCAATAGAGGATCATCAAACTCCACTTTTTCTATCTGTAACCTCCTGCTCCCTAGTTCTGAAATGTAACTTACAGATGGAGAAAAGTGTGCTTCATAGTCTATTAGTAGCCTTATAGTGAACCTGAGATGAAACACATCTCAGGTTCTATACTTACCTGAGGTCGCTAAGACCCTCGCCATATCCCCGGGTGACCACCGCAGTATGGTCTAGTAGCCGGTTGCTTCCCCGTCGTGCTCCCATTGTTGGAAGTGTTCTGCAACTGCACACAGTAGTACTGCGGAAGCACACAACGCTCACAGCCATGGGAGAGTGTTGGGGGAGCATGTGTGGCCAGACTGCGCATGTGCAAGCAAGCATGACTTGGCTAGGCTTTCGGGCCGTATTGCAGGTGACAGGAGCCACCCGGGGAGATGGCAAGGGACTGAGCGGCCTCAATAGGGCTTAAAGGAGTTATCAAGCAATATTATGTACCCCCAATCTACTTACCTGGGGCTTCCTCCAGCCCCTTGCAGCTGACATGTCCCATGCCACAGCTCTGCTCTCAGCCGCCGGCCTGGGGTCCCCGCACAGTGTCTTGCCAGGCATCCTCTACTGCACCTGCACGAGCGCCGCTGTCAATCAAGTCCACGTTGTCCACAGTGTACTGAGCAGGCGCAGCAGTTCACTGCGGACAACGTGGACTTGATTTATGCAGGCACAGTAGAGAACGACCTCGTGGTTGCCCTCTGCACCGTGTGGGGACCCCGGGCTGATGTCTGAGAGAGGAGCTGTAGCATGGGACATGTCAGTTGCAAGGGGCTGGAGGAAGCCCCAGGAAAGTAGATTGGGGGTAGGTAATATTGCTTGATGACTTCTTTAACTCCCCAGCGGTATTGACAGATTATCCGTCCATACAAAACATGCTGTAAACAGTATAAACGTGCATACTCTCCTGCACTGTATACTAGACCCTTGCTTGACACATTTTGGCAAGTTACAGGAAAAAAAAAAGTTATAAAAATTAATTTGATCACTTTTTTACACAGAAATCCTGGGGAAATTGAACGCCAGGGAGGTTAAAGAAGTCTCAGGTAAGTATGGTACCTGAGATGTCTTTCATCACAGGTACACTTGAAGTCTCGTATACACGATAGAAAACACAGCCAAAACAATCCTTTCTTGCATTCTCAGCCTTGAACCTAACAAGTGTAGAGCTGTCCCAGAATGCTATTTAGAGACCAAGCTCGGCAGATAAATAAATATTAAGTTCTTGCTGGTCCCTCCTCTTGCTCACCTATAGGCGAATAGGTGTCTATAGAGCACATATTTCCTGAAATATCTAATGATCACCAGATGGCAAGAGCAACATTCAGAGTACTTTTACACACACAAGGACATTGCAGTAAGCTTTTTTACCGCAGGGGCCCGCTAAGCCAATGAAAGTTTATGGAGACTTTCATGCTTAATGCTATGCGGTGCAGCAGAAGTATTTAAATCGCGGCAATGTCATCACAAAAGTGAACATTGTGTTAGCACATGATTATGCAGTAATGCAAATCTATGGCAATGCAGTAAGTATTGAACAGTGGATCATGGTGCAGCATGGCACAAATCAGACTAATGGGAATCTCAGTGACATACTCCCTGCTGGACATTACTGGGATTCCTGCCAGTCCACTCATGTGCGTCGCCCCATGTGGTGGTAGGCACGGTTCATGTGCTAATGTACTGTTGAGTTTTGCAATGGTACAATCTTCCTGTCCAGCAGGGAGTGCATCACTGATTGGGGGGTGGGCCTATGCATATGACCCTGTCGGCACACTCTGCCACGGGGTCATATGAGTACGGATTTGTGTGGTGCAGTAATCCTGTGGGATAACGCACCAGTGTAAAATGGACCTAAATGCCCACAAAATATTAATGTTTCTCCCAAGTTTTTTTCCATGGAGATCATTTTTCAACAAATCTAAAGAAGAAAAAAAAGTAAGAACAAATTTCAGAATTCGCACACCGCAAGGCTAGTGTGCGATTTGCTTATAATGTAATTAATAGGAAAATAGCATGCCTTTTCGCCATGCGAATTTACCATGCAAGTTTGCGTACGTTTTCACGTAAAATTAATGTAAAAGCACACAGGCACTGACATGGTTAAATTCGCATACCTACAAAAAATAAGCAAAAATGCAAGCATTTTTTGCATTAAAATTTGCATACAAACTAGTACGAATTTGCATCTGCATGCAAATTAGTTTACGCGTTTTCCGCAATGGAATCGCACCGCACTAGTGAAAACGTAGCCTTAAAGTGAATGTTTACCGTTTAAAAAAAGAAAAAGTCAGATACTCACCTAAGGAGAGGGAAGGCTCGGTCCTAATGAGCCTTCCCTCTCCTCTCCCGGTGCCTGGTCCCGCGCAGGATCCCCCGTGGCAGTATTCGACCAGTTCGGTCAAATACTGCCACTTCCGCATGCCGAAGGGAGCTTTCGGAAGCCTTCGGGAGCACCCGGGCTCCGGCTGACGTGGCCGCTCCATACTACGCATGCGCCCTCTATGACGCGCTCGCGCGTACGTAGTATGGAGCGGCCTGTCTTCGGAAGCCTGAGTGCTCCCGATGACCTCCAAAGTCCCTGCGGCGGCGGACGCGAACGGGGGAGCCAGCGCAGCACCGAGGGCACCGGGAGAGGAGAGGGAAGGCTCATTAGGACCGAGCCTTCCCTCTCCTTAGGTGAGTATCTGACTTTTTCTTTTTTTAAACGGTACCCATTGGCTTCAAAGGAAATAAATATGGCAGCCTCCATATACCTCTCACTTAAGTTGTCCTTGAAGTCCTGGACAAACAAAACACGTTGATGGTTAGTTTATACCAATCTAAACACGTGCATATGTAATCTATATTTTATAAAACTATGATAAACCTCTCAGTACATTTTACTGTAATGTCTGACTGATATTATCTGAGACATCAACAGATACATTCCCTCAAGGAACCCAATGAATATATTATCTAGACAATTTATAATTTCCACTGAATGCATGGTTAAGATTGTACAGTATGTTTTACTCCTATACACTTTGCTAGCAGCTTTATATGAGGTAAAATAATAATAATTGTAACTGGATACTTTGGAAACAATTTGCTGGCAAATTAATTCCAAAGGCTATTTCAGTAAATTACACTAGGACCAGTACTATTTAGTGGCCTGAAGTGTTTATTATTTAGAATAGAAGAGAGAAGATGAAAGATAATGAATATAATAAAAGTGATATCCCAGAGCACATGGATACAGTGCAGTGTAATGTTTACTTATATTACATATTCATTTTTCTTACTGCAAGCAGTCTGCTATTTGTGACTGCAAAAAATCATTGTTTGTGACATATTAACATTAAATAATAATTATGAATAAATATACAGTGCTGCCCATAATTATTCATCCCCATGGCAAATTTTCACTTGAAGTTACTTTTATTCAACCAGCAAGTCATTTTTGACGGGAAATGACATAGGTGTCTCCCAAATGATAATAAGATGATGTACAAGAGGCATATTGTGGAAAAAAACATTTCTCAGCTTTTCTTTACATTTGAGCAAAAAGTATCCAGTCCAAAATCACTCATACCCTTCTCAATGACCAATAGAAGAGCCTTTATTGGCTATTAAAGCAATCAAACACTTCCTATAATTGCAGACCAGCTTTTTGCATGTCTCCACAGGTATTTTTGCCCATTCATCTTTCGCAAGGAGCTCCAAATCTTTCAGGCTGGAGGGTCTTCTTGCTATCACCCTGATCTTTAGCTCCCTCCACAGATTCTCAGTTGGATTCAAGTCAGGACTCTGGCTTGGCTTCTCAAAAATGTTAATGTTGTTGTCTGTTAACCATTTCTTCACCACTGTGTGTTTTGGGTTATTGTTACTCTTTTTTCATGGTGCCGTTTACTGCGATTAGGTTAACCTGGTTCATTGGCTGAAAAACACCCCCAAAGCACTAAGTTCCCACCACCATGTTTGACAGTGGGGATGGTGTTCTTTGGGTTGAAGGCTTCTCCTTTTGTATGCCAAATGAAGGAAACATCGTTGTAACCAAACAATTCAATTTTTGACCAGACCAGAAGTCTTCTTCTTTGTCCAGATGAGCATTTGCAGAGGCCAAGCAAGCTTTTGTGTGCCTTATCTGGAGAAGTGGTGTCCTCCTTGGTCTGCATCCGTGCAACCCAACGGTGTGCAGTGTTCGTTGGATTGTCTGCCTTGAGACATTACCACCAGCAGAGCCCAGATTCACCAGGATGGTCTTGGTGGTGAATCTTGGATTCTTTTTCACCTCTCTCACTATCCTCCTAGCCAGCAGTGTGGAACATCTGGTATTTTTTAATAATACTTTGCACTGTAGCCACAGGAACTTGAAAACATTTAGAAATGGCCTTGTAGCCCTTTCCTGATTTGTGAGCAGCCACAAGTCCTCACTGAGCTCCTTTGTCTTAGCCATGACTATCCACAAACCAACTGCAGAGAGCTGCTGTGTTTCATCTGTTGAGCTGATTAAAACAGCTGTGCCCAATTAATCCTGGTAATTAGAATGCTTTAGAACAGCTTGGAGTATTTAGAATGGTGTAGAACTTTGGATTTTCCCACAGAATGTGAGTTTGTGAAGGGTATGAATAATTTTGGACTGGACACTTGTTGTTAAAATGTAAATAAAAGCTGTTTTTTTCCCACAATAATGCCTTTTGTACATCTTATTACCTTTGGGAGACACTTATGTCATTTCCCATTAAAAAATTACTTGCTGGTTGAAAAATAGTAACTTTAAGTCAAAATTTGCCAGGGGTATGAATAATTATGGGCAGCACTGTACATTATCATAGTAATTTTATTATGAAAAAAAAAAAAGTTGATCATGGGTTGATATTTCCAAATAACAGCCTTACAAAAGATTGCTGTATAGACACTCTGTTGTGATCACTCATTGCTTGTCTTTTAGTGATTCACTAAACAATACAAATCGCTGCACACACTAGTTTTTGTCTTTTCCAAAAAGCTCTGCATGAGACAATCATGAATAGTCATCGTTAAGGAAGAAAATGCAATGTTCTTCGCAGGCTCTTTTAGCCGGTTGCTCCACCCGACAAATTTTGGTGAGCACCCGGCAGTCATTGGATCACCTTGTCATCCTCCTCCTTTGCTGTAAGCAGAGTGGCACCAGCCCTGCATCCCCCTCCCCCCCCAATCGCACTCCACCTGGCTACTTTTTCATGCCAGCCAGCTGGAAGAAATTTCTGGGGAGAGCACTGAAATGTATCTAATGTATTTGTACTGTATGTAGTCTTTATGATTTTGGCAGTCATGACATCTTAACAGACCCAACAAGTCTATTTTTTTTTCCTGGTTTGGTAACCATGTGATTACCAGGGTCAATGCACTGAGGGCTTGTTCACTACTAGGGTGTTTTTACTATTTTTTAAGTGCCGGCGATTTGCATAATCGCCTTGAAAGCGCTTGTGCAATGATTCCATATGAGAGAGTTGACATCTGAGCCGTTTGTTTCCGATCCACTCAGCAAAGCGTTGCCTGTACCATTTTTAGGGCGATTTTACTACAATGGAAGGTATAGAAGAAGCGTGAAACGCTCACAAAATCGCTTTGTGCACCGACTGCGTTCACGCTTTGATGAATAAATACATTGTATTTATTCATTTCTGGGTCAAAGAGCTCACTTCCTGCGTCAGGATTGAAGTGAAAAAACAAATCGCTCTGTGAAAGCGCTTTGAAAAGCGCTGTACACAAAATCAAAGCGCGCAGGTAAGCGACGGGAAGAGAGTAAAACGCACAAAAAAGCGAAAATCTCTGGCGTCAACGATTTCCTATTTTAGATGTGAACAAAGCCTTAGAGCTGGAGTGTGTGAGAGTAACGGCGCATAACGGTGATGGAAATTTGGGCACACCATGTGCCGCCATAGGCTGTAATGTGAATTATGGCGATAGCAGTGCTCAGACAGTAATTTGGGTGCCGTCAAAAGACGGAGCCCAAATTACTTTAAAAAAAACAGGGTAATTCGGACACCAGCAATAGCTGACAGCCGAATTATGCCTTTCTCATAAGTCAATGGTGGCCTGGAGGGGGAATAGTAATAAACATCACTGGGACTTTTGCAGGAGCAGGGTGAGGACTTTTCAAGCTTCACCCTGTGCTCAAATTTCCCAGTGTCATTTTCACTTGTGTGTGTGTGTGTGTTTTCTCTAAAAGTAAAAAAAAAAAAAAAAATTTAAATAATTTATGAATAAATGCTAATCCCCTTTTGATCATTGAATGTTGTCTGGCCTCTATCTGGGTCACTGCTTTCTTACAATGGGTGATCCATATAGCAGGCAAATCCCAGTCAACATTACTGTGGTGCTCAGCAGAGCTCGAATATTCGAGCTCTTTTTCAGCAATTCGAGCTCGGTATTCGAGCTCCGAATAGCTGCGGCTATTCGAATGGGCTATTCGAGTAAACGCGAATAGCCCATTCACTATTCGAGCAAACGGCGCTATTCGAGCTCGAATACCGAGCTCGAATAGCGTCATAGCCCAGATTGATGTCCTTAGAGCCAATCAGAGGGCTCCCAGGCCCTCTGACGGCAGCCAATCACAGAGGGGGACCCTGGCCAGCCCCTACCCTATAAATAGCGGCCGCCATGTTCCGTTTCTCCGTCCTTGCCTGAGACTTGCATAGAGAGAGAGTTGCTCCTTTGTGCTTTGGCTTAGCAAGAGCTTTATTGTGGTCATTTACCTAGCGTTTTTGCTCACATACACCTCCTATACACACCTATATTGTTGTTAGTTAGATAGACATTGTATTTTAGTTAGTAGCTTTTGTGTTACATAGAGACAGGCCAGCTGCTGCAGGCTTACAGCTTTAGGCCTCAGGGCCTGCCTGTGTGGGCAGCTGTCCTCCTGTCCTCTGTTAGTTTATTTCTCATTAGTATTAGACAGTATTAGACAGTATTAGTATTAGATAGTATTAGACAGTATTTCTGCTGTCCCTTTACTACTTAGTGATTGTTATATACTACTGTAACTGTACTAGGACACTCACTGTCACTGTTCATACTAGGCTACTAGCTCGGACTCCTGCGTGTGTGTGTGCACTCACTGTCTGTGTACTGTACACACACTCTATTTCCTTCTGATTACTGATTGATTATTGTAAATTCTACTTCCTGACAGTTACTACTTACTTACTGTAGTAGGGACACTCAGTCAGTCACTGTTCATAGGCCAGCTCCTGCGCGTGTTTGCGCGTGCGTGCACTCACTGTCTGTAGTGTACACACACTCTATTTCCTTGTGATTACTACTGATAGTGATTATTGTAACTGCTGCTAGTTGTACTTCCTGACTGTTACTACTTACTTACTGTACTAGGGACACTCACTCACTCTCTGTTCATAGGCCAGCTCCTGCGCGTGTTTGCGCGTGCGTGCACTGTCTGTAGTGTACACACACTCTATTTCCTTGTGATTACTACTGATAGTGATTATTGTAACTGCTGCTAGTTGTACTTCCTGACTGTTACTACTTACTTACTGTACTAGGGACACTCACTCACTCTCTGTTCATAGGCCAGCTCCTGCGCGTGTTTGCGCGTGCGTGCACTCACTGTCTGTAGTGTACACACACTCTATTTCCTTGTGATTACTACTGATAGTGATTATTGTAACTGCTGCTAGTTGTACTTCCTGACTGTTACTACTTACTTACTGTACTAGGGACACTCACTCACTCTCTGTTCATAGGCCAGCTCCTGCGCGTGTTTGCGCGTGCGTGCACTCACTGTCTGTAGTGTACACACACTCTATTTCCTTGTGATTACTACTGATTATTGTAACTGCTGCTAGTTGTACTTCCTGACTGTTACTACTTACTTACTGTACTAGCGAGTCGGGACACTCACTCAGTCACCTCACCCACCAACCCACTCCATTAAAGTACCCCACTTTTCTCCCGCCCTTTTCAAAAACTTTTGTCTTTACGCCCAAAACATCGAAGATGTCTGGAAGTGGCAGCCAGCGCGGTTTGGGCAAGGGGAAGGGCAGCAAGGGAATCAGGAGGAGAGGGAGCAGCATTGTGGCAGGCCGCGGCCGCGCCACCATGCACAGTTCCGCAGCAGCAGCAGCAGCAGCGTCAGTGGCTAACATTCCTCCCATAGCCACTGGCCGTGGACGCCTTGGGCGCCGCCCAGCAGGAGCATCTGCAACTCACGCTGCAGAGACACAGCAGCAGCAGTGTGTAGCACCTGCTCCTATTTTCCTCCAGCCGGGTCGGAAACGTCCCATTGAGGAAAAGGATGCATCCACTGTGGTGCAACTGATGTCGAAGGATGAGCAGCCCACCATCAGCTCTGCATCCGAGGCCTCCACCCTCACCACCACCACCACCACCCCTGTTCGCAGCAGCCGCCCAGCAGGGTCTGGGGAGGAGGCCAGTTCACCGTCACAAGTTGGCGACCTGTCACTCAGCAGTATTTTTACCCCAGGCACCATCAGGGTATTGTCTGCTGTTGTTGGCGATTTGGAGGAGGAGATGCTGATGGGCACTTTGGGGGATGAGGGATTGGACAGCAAGACTGTGGCGACAGTCAAGCAGCCCATCCATGCATCAGGAGAGGAGTTTGGGGGGTCATCATCCCAGCAGGACATGTTTCAGGAGGGGGAGGATGATGATGACCCGGTGACAGACAGAGACTGGGTGCCACCACCTCCAGGGGATGTCGTCCTCAGCAGCTCTGAGGAGGAGGAGGAGGAGGATGCGCTTGTGGGCCTTGCAAGGAGGCGCATCATTGCAAGCATTGGCAGGTCCCACAGCCTGCTGGTGTCTCAGGCTCAGCAGCAGCAGCAGCATCTGCCAGTACCACCACCAGCCGCACCCAAGCCCCCCCCCCCAACCACCACAGGGAGACAGGCAGCAGCGCTTCCATGCCGTAGGGGGATGTTTCTGTCACCAATCTGGCGATATTTCACCATGCCCACTGTGTACAGCAAGTACGCCACTTGCAACCACTGTCAGCGGAAGTTGAGCAGAGGTGCAGACCCCTTAAAGTTCAGCACCAGCTCGCTCATCAACCACCTTGCTGCGAAACATTTCCACCAGCATGAGGAGTTCCAGAGGCTGAAGGCATCTGGTGCTGGCAGTGGCACCACACCCATCACTGCACAGTCTTCAGCAGCAACAGCAGCCACCCGCCCTCCTGCTCCTCCAGCAACACCAGCAGGAGTGCGGAAACGCACTGCTCCTCCCCCCTCTGCAACTCCTGCCGCCGACACTGAGGCCTGTTCTGGCAGCCAGTCCTCAGTGGCCTCCTCCGCTGTGTCTGCTGATTCCCGTGCCAGCAAAAGGCCACGCCAGAGCCTTTTGAGTGAGTCCTTCCAGGGGGTGGTTAGGGCTCTGCCTCCCAGCAGCCGTCGCGTGCGGCAGCTGAACGGCTTGCTGGCACGGGCCATGTGCTCCCAACTCCTGCCGTACACGCTCGTGCAGGAGGGGAGCGACATTCGTGCGCTGCTTGCTTGCGCAGCCCCAGACTGGCAGCTCCCCAGCAGACACTTCTTTGCCCGCAAGGCCATTCCTGCACTGCACCGCTTTGTGATGGCCAATGTGGAGCGAGGGCTGGAGCACGCGGTTGGTGAAAGGGTCCACGTCACCATGGACTCCTGGAGCAGCCGCTTCGGGACAGGCCGCTACCTGTCCTTCACTGTCCACTGGGTCAGCTTGGTGGAAGGGGGTGAGGATGGGAGAGCAGCAGCGGGCACAGCAGCAGCAGCAACACAGTGGGTGGTGCCACCCCGCAGGGTCAGGGGAACTGCAGCAGGTTCCTCCGATCCTCTGCCATCCTCCGGCACACCTGCCCAAACCCCCCGCCTCAGCAGCAGCGTGAAGGCCCGCCACTGCCAAGCGCTGCTGCACTTGGTCAGCCTTGGGAAGACCAAATTGACGGCAACCCATGTGTTGGCCAAACTCCAGGAGCAGGAGAGGATATGGCTGACCCCCAGAGGCCTCAGAGTCGGAGAGGTGGTGGCCGACAATGGGGCCAATCTGGTTGCTGCAATAGACAGGGGAAACCTGACCCACATCCCCTGTCTTGCCCACGTGCTGAACCTGGTGGTGCAGAAGTTCTTGCGCACCTACCAGGGGATGGGCGAACTGCTGGAAACGGCAAGGAACGTTGTGCGTCACTTCCGGCGCTCGGCTGCAGCCTGTGCGAGCCTGGAAGACGTGCAAAAGGAGCTGGAGCTGCCACGCCATCGGCTGATCCTTGACGTTCCGACTTGCTGGAACTCCACCCTGGCGATGTTGGAGCGTCTGGTTGAACAGAAGCACGCTGTCAACCAGTACCTTGCCCTGGCCACTGTTTCCGCCGCTCGGAGAAGGGACAAGACCAGCAACATCCCGTCCATCGTCCCCGATGATGACTGGAGGCACATGCAGCAGGTGTGCTTAGTGCTGGCTCCCTTTCTGCAGGCCACTAACATGGTGAGCAGGGACCATGCTATGGTCTGCGAGTGGGTGCCCCTGGTTTGTCTGCTGAACAGGGCCCTCGATGCTTTGCTGGAACAGGGAGCGGCAGCCTTGGACCAGCAGGAGCGGCAAGCAGCTGCACAGTCCACCTCTGAGGGGGAGGAGGAGGAGGACTTGGTGGAGGTCCCTGACCTTGCTGGTGATGAGGGGGAGCAGCACAGTGCAGCTGAGTTGGTGCGGGGGTGGAGAGAGGATGAGGCTGACGAGGCAGAGGAGGAGGATGAGGACAGCAGCACTGCCGTCGATGTGCCAGCAGACGTGGCCCGCCTCTTCCCAATGGCAGCGCACATGCTGACGTGCCTGCGCAGGGACCCCAGGGTGATCCAGATGAGGCAGAGGGAGGACATCTGGATCAGCATGATGTTGGACCCACGCCTCAAGGGGAAGTTGAGCCAGTTCCTGCCGCCTGCAGGAGGAGACCCAGCGCAACAAATAAGGAGCTTGCAGCAGGCCCTTGTTGAGCGCTTGGAGGAAGCCTTCCCCCAGCCTTCCACCCCCACTGTCCAGCAGCCAGCACAGAGGCAGCAGCAGGTGCCTGCATCCAGCAGCAAGCGCCCCACAGACCTGCTGTCTCTCAGCCACGAGCTCTACAGGACTGTAGAGGCTCCGGCAGCAGTGACTAGAGAGGAGGTGCATGCAGCAGCATCCTCCTCCGGTCACAGCCAGCGCCTGACCCGCATGGTGGCTGACTACATGGGGTCCTACAGCGGGCTTGACAGCGATGCCCCTGTTGATCCCATGGAGTATTGGGTCAAGCGCCTGGAGATCTGGAGTGAGCTGGCGCAGTACGCCCTGGAAGTGCTGTCCTGCCCCCCTTCCAGCGTGCTGTCCGAGCGCTGCTTCAGTGCAGCTGGTGGTGTGGTCACCGAGAAACGCTCACGTCTGTCTCACAAGTCTGTGGACAGACTGACGTTTCTCAAGATGAACCAGGCGTGGGTGGAAGGCGAGTTCCTGGCCCCTGTTGTCGGCGAGAGGGGGACATGAACTGGCTAAGAACCATCGTTAATGTGCCTTACCACCCTTTACCACCTCCTGGCTCCTGCTCACTAAGCCAGCCTGGTTCACTTTGACTATTACGTCGCCTGCAGCCACACATTTTACACCTACAGTGGGCTGCTGTGTACTGCCCTTCTGCTGTCTGTCTGTGTTTCCCACTGCCAGGGTACACAGATTTACCTTCTGCTGCCACTCTGCCACCAGCTATTACGTCAAACAATAGCTATATATCTGTGTAATTTGTTTTACAAACAAAACCAAAAAACCATTAAAAAAAAAAAAAAAGGTTTAATTTTTCAGAGGTGCCCGGGTTGAAAACTGTGTTGTCCCAGTTGTGTATTGGACACAATGTGGGATGCACGACCGCTGTCTGGGACCTCCTGTTGTGTTTATTTACGGCCTGGTATCACCGCTAGGTACCAGGGCTATTATGTCACGCTGCCTGCCTGCTGCCACACTCACACTACTCCTCCATTCCTCCTGCTGATGCTGCTGTCTGTCTGTGTTTCCCACTGCCAGGGTACACAGAATTACCTTCTGCTGCCAGTCTGCCACCAGCTATTACGTCAAACAATAGCTGCACACATAATTACTCCTCCATTCCTCCTGCTGCTGCTGCTGTCTGTCTGTGTTTCCCACTGCCAGGGTACACAGATTTACCTTCTGCTGCCACTCTGCCACCAGCTATTACGTCAAAAAATAGCTATATCTGTGTAATTTGTTGTAAAAACAAAACAAAAAAAAACAAAAAAAAAAAAAGGTTTAATTTTTCTGAGGTGCCCGGGTTGAAAACTGTGTTGTCCCAGTTGTGTATTGGACACAATGTGGGCTGCACAACCGCTGTCTGGGACCTCCTGTTGTGTTTATTTACGGCCTGGTATCACCGCTAGGTACCAGGGCTATTATGTCACGCTGCCTACCTGCTGCCACACTCACACTACTCCTCCATTCCTCCTGCTGATGCTGCTGTCTGTCTGTGTTTCCCACTGCCAGGGTACACAGATTTACCTTCTGCTGCCACTCTGCCACCAGCTATTACGTCAAAAAATAGCTATATCTGTGTAATTTGTTGTAAAAACAAAACAAAAAAAACCACAAAAAAAAAAAAAAAAAAAAAAGGTTTAATTTTTCTGAGGTGCCCGGGTTGAAAACTGTGTTGTCCCAGTTGTGTATTGGACACAATGTGGGCTGCACGACCGCTGTCTGGGACCTCCTGCCTGCTGTGTTTATTTACAGCCCTGGTATCACCGCTAGGTACCAGGGCTATTATGTCACGCTGCCTGCCTCATTGACTGCCTGCTGCCACACACTCATCCTCCTCCTCCTGCTGCTGAATTTACCTCCTGCTGTCTGTGTGTTTCCACTGCCAGGGAGCACATACAATGGCGCTTCCAACATGCGTGCGCCACCAGCTATTTGTTACGCTCAAAAATAGCTGCATTTCTTTAAAAAAAAAAATTGAAAAGAGAAATAAGTGAAGAAGAAGACGATATAGAAGAAGATGAAGAAGAAGAAGAAGATGATGAAGAAGAAGAAGATGATGAAGAAGAAGAAGATGAAGTAGATGAAGAAGATGAAGAAAAAGAAGATGAAGAAGAAGAAGATGATGATGAAGATGAAGAAGAAGATGATGAAGATGAAGAAGAAGAAGATGAAGAAGATGAAGAAGAAGATGAAGAAGAAGATGAAGAAGAAGATGAAGAAGAAGATGAAGAAGAAGATGAAGAAGAAGATGAAGATGAAGAAAAAGAAGATGAAGAAGAAGATGAAGATGAAGAAAAAGAAGATGAAGAAGAAGAAGATGATGATGATGAAGAAGATGAAGAAGAAGAAGATGAAGATGAAGAAGATGATGATGAAGATGAAGAAGAAGATGATGAAGATGAAGATGAAGATGAAGAAGAAGAAGATGAAGATGAAGAAGATGAAGATGAAGAAGATGAAGATGAAGATGAAGAAGATGAAGATGAAGAAGATGAAGATGAAGAAGATGAAGATGAAGAAGATGAAGATGAAGAAGATGAAGATGAAGATGAAGAAGATGAAGATGAAGATGAAGAAGATGAAGAAGATGAAGATGAAGAAGATGAAGAAGAAGATGAAGAAGAAGATGAAGAAGAAGATGAAAAAGAAGATGAAGAAGAAGAAGAAGATGATGATGAAGAAGAAGAAGATGATGATAAAGAAGATGATGAAGAAGAAGAAGAAGAAGAAGAAGAAGAAGATGAAGAAGAAGAAGAAGAAGAAGAAGAAGAAGAAGAAGAAGAAGATGAAGAAGATGAAGAAGAAGATGAAGAAGATGAAGAAAAAGAAGATGAAGAAGAAGAAGATGATGATGAAGAAGATGAAGAAGAAGATGAAGAAGATGAAGAAGAAGATGAAGAAGATGAAGAAGAAGATGAAGAAGATGAAGAAAAAGAAGATGAAGAAGAAGATGATGAAGAAGATGAAGAAGATGATGAAGAAGAAGAAGACAATATAAAAGAAGAAGAAGATATAGAAGAAGATATAGAAGAAGAAGATATAGAAGATGAAGATGAAGAAGAAGAAGATGATGAAGAAGATGAAGAAGAAGAAGAAGAAGATGAAGAAGAAGAAGATGAAGAAGAAGAAGAAGAAGATGATGAAGAAGAAGAAGATGAAGAAGAAGAAGAAGATGAAGAAGATGAAGAAGATGATGAAGAAGAAGAAGAAGAAGAAGACAATATAAAAGAAGAAGAAGATATAGAAGAAGATATAGAAGAAGAAGATATAGAAGAAGAAGATATAGAAGAAGAAGAAGAAGTATATACAGTACTGAACAAAATTCTGGACACAACTTCTCTTTTCACCTTTTTTTTTTTTTTAAAGGAACATCCCCACATAATCACTTGCTGTTGTTACTTGGAAAAAAAGAGGTTTCTTGCATCATTCACCCTCAAAACAAGTGTTGGAAGCTATTTAAGGCCATTTCGAATAGTCAGCTCGAATAATGAGCTCGAATACCGACTCGAATAGTGAGCTCGAATTCCGAGGTCGAATCGAATAGTAAAAATTATTCGACTCGAATATTCGACTGACCTCGAATAATTTACTATTCGAATTCGACCAAACTCGAATTTTAAAAAGGGGTATTTGAGCACCACTAGACTACTGGGCATTCTCAGTGAGTACATTAAAAAAAGGTGCTGCTACATTTGGGCGCAGGATAAAGCCGAAAGACGCCTGCTCTAGCTATCCTGCTACCTATTTTCTAAACCATTCGCCTACTGACTAACTAATACTTTTTATAGTATACCAGTGTGACTCAAGCTCTTGTTATTGCTGACAATCTAATTAACTTTACATAAATTGGGCGCCGGCTCTTGCCAATGTTAGTCAATGTCCCGCTATAGCTGTAATTCCCCTTACGTCTTATAGTGGCACCCAAATCCTGGCCACAGCACAGTGCCTAAATTAACTGTATCATTCACAATAACCAGGAGAGGATAAGAGAGCCCTACACCTTTTGGCCCTGGGAACCTTCATCTTAATGCATCCTCCTTCAATGTCAAAAGACATATTGGGTTTGCTTAGAAGGTGGGAGCCACATGCTTGTTGGCTCTTTTCCTGCTAAACACTCATCTGCATTTCTGGGAGTCAGGCTACCTGACTTTTTTTTTGTTAAGTAAGCACACTGTTTATGCTACCAACAGAGTTGAATCAAAGCACAATGAGAAGGTAAAAACATACATCCACACATTGATAAACAACACTGGTAGCAGACACTGGTAAAAAAAAAAAAAAAAAAAAAAAATATTAAGAAAAAAAAAAAAAAACACAAAGAATGGTGAATGTGGAAAAAAAAACCCATTGGAAAAATTTGTAAAATTTAAGGAAACTTCAAAGAATTCCTCCACATTTTGACTCCTTATTTTTCCTTTCTGAGTTAGGTTCCAAACTTTTGAATTAACTCTAATTTTTCTCCCTACTGACAGATTTAGTGTCTGCAGCTCACCTTCTTCATGAACTTATACTGCTTTGGAGGTATGAAATCCAAGCACCCCAGCCATGTTCTGCTGCAGTGGTCATCCAATGTTTTAATTTGCCATAAAGATATGACATCTAAGATTCATGTCATGACCACTTGATGTACTGCGATTAATAACAGGATAGGCTATACCCAGTCTGCCTTTATATAGGCCCATGCTGACTCCCAAGTCAAAGGACACAAAAGTGAGCTAGCAATAAACCAGGTTAGAAGGCTTCAATCTTGTTTTAAAGGGCACCTAAAGTGAGAGGTATATGGGGGCTGCCATATTTATTTCATTCTATACAATACCACTTGTCTGGCAGTCCTGCTGATCTATTTGGTTGCTGTAGTGTCTAAATCACTCACCTGAAAAAAAGCATGCAGCTAATTCAATCACACTTCATGCTTGTTCGGAATCTATGGTTAAAAGTATTGAAGGGTGAGGACCAGAAGGACAGCCAGGCAGTTTGCATTGTTTCAAAGGAAATACATATGTCAGCCTCCTTATCCCTCTTCCTACAGGTGTCCTTTAACATCTTTTAACAGAGATGGTATATCTACACGTCTACCAGGGCTTTATGCAACTATGGATAAGCCTACAAAATAAAAACAATTACAAAAAGGACATTTCACAAAAATATATTAAATATTCTCAAAAAAGGTGAATTTAATGGAACAATTATTAGGGGCTTTTTTTATGAACACCATACCACCTACATGACAGTAAGCTTTGCATGTGGATGCAGTTGGTGAAACAAAGAAACTAGGTGCTACTTTAGGCCTGGGGCACACCAAAAACCGCTAGCAGATCCGCAAAATGCTAGCATGCTTTTTCCTATTATTCTGAAGCGTTTCAGCTAGCATTTTGCGGTTTTGGGAAGCGTTTTTGGTGTAGTAGATTTCATAGATTGTTACAGTAAAGCTGTTATGCCGGGAATACACGATGAGTTTTTGCGTTCGTTTTTGCCGTCGCTTTCGATAGATTCTACTCTTGATTCACTGCTCGATTCCCCTCTCGATTCCTTATCTTTTCTTATCAATTACATTCACTTGAATGAGGAGAATCGAAACGAAAGTAGAATCGACCAGATCCGACAGGTTGGAATTTATCTATCGAACCCATCTATCTAAAGTAAAAACTTAACGTGTATTCCCAGCATTACTGAACAGCTTCTGTAACAAAAACGCCTGCAAAACCGCTCTGAACTGGCTTTTTTCAGAGCGGTTTGCGTTTTTCCTATACTTAACATTGAGGCAGAAACGCCTCCGCAATCCAAAAAATGCCTCGTTACCCCAGGAGTAACGCCTCCCGCTCTGGTGTGAACCACCCCATTGAGATACATTGACCAAGCGTATCCGCAGCCGCCAAAAAACCAGCTCAGTGTGCACCAGCCCTTAAGCTGTATTAAACTTAGTTTTCTTTCAAATAATAACAAATGAACAAATAATAAATTAATTCTCCATAGATTAAAATGTATATAAATCATTGCCCCCCCCCCCCCACATACACACAATCTATATCTATCTATCTATCTATCTATCTATCTATCTATCTATCTCAATCTATCTATCTCAATCTATCTATCTCAATCTATCTATCTATCTCAATCTATCTATCTATCTATATTAGGCTAAGTGCCTCAACCTTCAAGCAAGAAGAAGAAGAAGTAGCGCCCTGCCCGCAGGGCCGGTCGAAGCAAGAAGAAGGGGCCAGGCCAAGCAAGAAGAAGAAGTAGCGCCCTGCCCCCAGGGGCGGTCCTACACTTGCCGCCGAGCTGGAGGGGGTAGCGGGCAGGAAGGGGGTATTGGGCACAGCAGCGGGGAGGAGGGTCGGACCCCCCCTCCCTCACCTGGGTCCCCCATCTGCGCTCTCCCTCTAGCTTAAGTTCAGCAGCAGCCGCTGCTATTAGTAAGAGGCAGTGGGCGGGGATGACTCACTTCTTCCGCGTTCCAGCATGCGTTCCTCTGTCGTCACTTCCTGCAATGCCGTCCACTTACAATACAGTGGGCGGCATTGCAGGAAGTGACGACAGTGGAACGCACTCTGGAACGCGGAAGGGGTGAGTCATCCCCGCCCGCTGCCTCTTTCTAATAGCGGCGGCTGCTGCTGCTGAGTTCAAGCTGGAGGGGGAGCGCAGATAGGGACCCAGGTTAGGGAGGGGGGGGTCAGAACCCCTCCCCGCCGCTGTGCCGAAGAGATGAGTCATCCCCGCCCGCTGCCTCTTACTAATAGCGGCGGCGGCGGCTGCTGCTGAGCTTAAGCTAGAGGGGGAGCGCAGATAGGGGACCCAGGTGAGGGAGAGGGGTCTGACCCCCCTCCCCGCCACTGTGCCCAATACCCCCTTCCTGCCCGCTACCCTCTTATGAGGCGTATGCTACGCCGCGGGTCCGCTAGTAATTATTAAACAGTCAGGAGAATGCACCTGTTGGAACCTGCAGTCCCTTATTTCTGAAGCAACAAAAAAGGAAGCAGGTTTTTTTTTTTTGTTTTTGTTTTTGTTTTAAGCAACTGTGATTTTGGGAGCGATTTTGTAGTGAAAGCGATTTTTGGTGTGATTTGAGAGTGATTTTGGTACAACTGCGTTTTTTGTGCAGAAGTGAGCTCAAGATGGATGCTTAACATAGGATGAATATAAAGTAACCACAATTTGTGGAAATTTGTTTGAAACGCAATCACAGCGCAGCGTGACTGTGATTGCAATCGCATTTCATAGTGGAAGAAAGCCCTTAGACCAATCACAAGATTCTGCTTTTCCAATTTCTTATTCTCCGATTTCCGTCTCTTGTCTTTTTTTTTTTTTGCAATGCTTGATGCAAAAATGACAAATAAAATTCTCCACGGAAATTGGAAAATCTGTAAAATGTGAAATCAGAAATACAGAAAATCGTGAAAACTGAAAAGCAGATAAACAGAAATTGGTGGAAATCTGAATATCTGTGAAATCGGAAATAAGCATGTTTGACCATCTCTAATGTCTGGTTTGCAGTGAGCTTTTGTAAGAGAGTATAGAAAGGGTTAACTGATTTCACATTGCATTTTCTCAATATACTATGTTATTTTCAATGTGAAAATTGCAGCTATCATTCCCCTATTGTAGAAGGAGAATAGAGGCACCAACAGGATAAAATAAACTAAAAACTTTAAAATTTTCAAGGGAGGAAGTGGTGGACTTACCTTCCCGAAGTAGACATGAAACTGTCAATTTTCAAACAGATAAATGTATTCAAATACTCCAAAAATACAAAGCAACGCGTTTCGCAGGTATATGCCTGCTTCCTCAGGAAATAATAAGGAGGAGTATACAACAGTGTAGTCTCCTGATAACGCTAAGTGACTGTGACTCTGAAAGCCAGTTCAGACAATCATTTCATATAAGCATTATGCTGGAGGTGTAAAATATCTCCCCATAAACGATCTCTGTTAGAACATTTTTGTTTCAACCAGTTTTTAAGAAAGTAGTAGTAAAACGTTCATAGCAATATGGTCTCTGTTTCTGTATATTCCCTGTTGGATAAGGATGCTCATTCGGATTCTGTGGATGCATTTCTGATCGAAAATGGAAATTGGAGAATCTGCGTAAATTCCGATTTACAGCAACTCAGTAATTGTAGCCCAATCATAGAACTCGAAAGCATTGGACCAATCAGAGTATGCAGAAGTTTTCTTTAAAAAAAAAAAAAAAAATCAGATCACCAATCATTTTAGACCAATCACTGGACTCATTTACCATTTGTAAGATTTCCGTTTTTCCTATTTTTTTTTTTTTCAATCTTTGCATTCTCTGATTAAAAAATAACTAATAAATCCTCCTCGATAATCCAAAAAAATTGAAAATTGGAAGTACAGAGTAACAGAAATTGGCATTGGTGGAAATCGGACCATCCCTACTTGTGGCCTCCTATGTTTGAGAAATGTGGTATTATTTTAGTGATTGTAACCACAAGGATACATAATCATTTCAGGCAGAGAAGTTATTCAGAGCAGGGCCGGGCTGAGGCAGAGGTGAGAGAGGCTTCAACCTCAGGGTGCAGTGTAGGAGGGGGCACACAAGCTATCATTACCCTATTGCGTTTGAAGCAGAGAGAAATAAAAAAAACAGGATACATGGCAGTGACTGCAAGCCAGATAACTAGAGATTAAGGTTTTGGGGGGATTGAAGGCCCTGGGGCGCCTCTTAGTCTAATAGCAATCAGTGTGTGACAGCTGGGGTGGGAGGGATGGAGGGGGCGCACTTTGGTGTCTCAGCCTTGGGTGCTGGAAGACCTTATCCCGGCTCTGACTACAAGTATGCTTCATGAACATTATTGTATGAGGAATATGCTTGCACATTTCACAATAAAGAATTGGAATTTTGTTGCAGTACAGCCACCACTTCTCATTTTTTCCTGGACAAAACTGAGGGCTAAAGGCAATTTTACGCTTTTATATTGTTTTGGTGTAAAAACTAGTGGCATCTGAACGCTCATATTAACTTGCTATAGAAATCAGTGTAGCTAGGCTGCTGCTTTTGATGAAAAAATATAGGTTATTCATTCCTACCAACAAGATAATGCAATGTGCACTTTATATATATAAACCAACAGAAGCAAAAAGTGTTAAATACTTTTGAAATGTACCTAGCTGTACTCCTCCTCCACAAATTAACATCTGAGCAGGCCTGCTGTCCATAAACTGCAGACCCCCTACCCTCCATTCCTGTTGTGCCCCATATCTAGTGGCGTGCTTGCAGTATGATTCAGTGCACATCATACTGAAGAACAGCTGAGCCTGATAGGATATTCTACGGGCAGCACAGTGGTGTAGTGGTTAGCGCTCTCGCCTTACATCGCTGGGTCCCCGGTTCAAATACCAGCCAGGTCAACATCTGCAAGGAGTTTGTATGTTCTCCCCGTGCCTGTGTGGGTTTCCTCCGACATCCCAAAAACATACAGAGAAGTTAATTGGCTTCCCCCCTAAAATTGATCCTAGACTACAAATACATACACTACACAATATAGACATATGACTATGGTAGGTACTACATTGCGAGCTCCTCCGAGGGACAGTTAGTGAATATATATATATATATATATATATATATATATATATATATATATATATATATATATATATATATATATATATATATATATATATATATATTTATACCTCACTGAACACAGGACAAATTATCAGATTGACTACATATTAAGTAATTAGTGTGCAAATAAAGGAGAGAAAGTTATCTGCATCCCCTGGATACAACAGGGACTTCTGTACCATCTTTACACCATTTAACCTTGCTGGTCAGCAAAGACAAGCTTATCAATTAGCAGCTAAATGAGGTGAAAAGCTTAAATTTTAACCTTTCCAGTATCTTGAAAAATAGTTAGATGGTGTTGGCTGTTCATTTTATGCTGTGTTTAATGCTTTTAGGCCGTAGATGAAAGTTAAGTATAATCATTGATGAGCTCCAGAAGAATTCCGAATGGCTTTCATTTGGAATTCATCCAGATAAGTAATGCACCTGAGTGGGTGGGTAAGCAGGGGTTAACTTACCCCATGGCACCCCATTAACCCAGGCGCACAAAAGCTCGCTTGGCCTTTGCAAATGCTCATCTGAAAAAAGAAGAAGAATTCTGGTCTTCTGTGAAACAAAAATTTAATTTTTTGGCCACAACGATGTTGCCTTCATTTGTCGTAAAAAAAAAAAAAAAAAAAAAAAAAAAGGAGAAGCCTTCAACCCAAAGAACACCATCCCCACTGTCAAACATGTTGGTGGGAACCTAATGCTTTGGGGTTGTTTTTTCAGCCAATGGACCAGGGAACCTAATCACAGTAAACGGCACCATGAAAAAAGCACAATACATGAAGATTCTCAACCACAACATCAGGCAGTCTGCAGAGAAACTTGGCCTTGGCCACCAGTGGACATTTCAGCATGACAGTGACCTAAAACACACAGCAAAATTGGTGAGGAAATGGTTAGCAGCCAACAACATTAATGTTTTGTAGTGGCCCAGCCAGAGTCCTGACTTGAATCCAATTGAGAATCTGAGGAGGGAGCTAAAGATCAGGGTAATGTTTTATTGTTGTATTAGCCAATACAGCCTTTTCTATTGATTATTGAGAAGGGTATGAATAATTTTGGACTGAACACGTTTTGCTCAAATGTAAATAAAAGCTGACAAATGTTTTTTTTTTCCCCAATAACTCCTCTTGTTATCTTTTGAGAAAGATCTATATAATTTTCCATCAAAAAATTACTTGCTGGTTGAATAAAAGTAACTAAGTCAAAATTTGCCAGTAGTATGTATAATCATGGGTAGCCCTGTATACCCTGCCCCCACCCCTTACTTTTTAGGGGACATATTTTAATTGTCTTTCCCCATCCTTTTCCTTACAGTGATTTGTGTGTTTTTATTTTGTTGTGAACCACAATAAAAGCTATATATTCTGATTGTATACAGTTGATGCATTGTGAGATCTTTTTTCTTCTTTTGCTGAATGCATTAAAGAAGACAGCCGCTGGGTAAGTTAACCCCCGCTCTCCCGCCTGCTCAGGTGCATTAATAATCTGGATGAATTCCGAATTAAACCCATTTGGAATTCATCTGGAGCTCATCCCTGAGTATAATAACGCTTTAAAAGGACACATCACATAATGAGGAGGGGGAAGAGGTAGGCCAAAGTGTGCACTACTCAGTCAAAGGAGAACAGCACAGGGAAGAGCTTTGATCATGGACTAAGCACTTCCATCATGGTAGTACACATTAATCACTTCAGTACAAGCAGTCTCTGTCCCCTTAAAGAGGAACTCCAGCCTAAACAAATATACTGTCATTAAGTTACATTAGTTATGTTAATTAAAATAGATAGGTAATATAATCTCTTACCCACCCTGTTTTAAAAGAACAGGCAATTGTTTGATTTCATGATGGCAGCCATCTTTTTGGTTGAAAGGAGGTGACAGGGAGCCTGACACACAGTTCCAACTGTCCTGTGTCCTGATCACCCCTCCCAGTTGCTAGGCAACGTGAACAACAACATAGAAAATCCCATCATGCTCTGCACAGCATCAGGGGAAAAAAGCCTGGGCTTTTTTTTCTTTGATGGGTGGAGCTTAGCTAAAAATGCAGCTAAAAATGATGCTTTGGTAAGAAAAACAAAGTTCTGATGCTGTGCAACTGTTAAAGAAACACCAAGCCTTTTGAGTTCTGCTGAGTAGATTTTTAGTCCGGAGGTTCACTTTAAGGAGACTACTGGTACAAAAAGCGGGGCCTACCGACATTTACACCACATGGAACACGCTGCTCTCTTGTTGCTGAAGCTCACTTGCTCTGCTGTTGCTATAACAGCAGAACTCTGTGAGATAGTCAGGAGCTGTTTTTATTGGCTCCTGACCCTGTGATCAACGTGAGCCAATGAGATTGGCTCACAGTGATCACAGGGTCAGGAGCCAATGAAATCAGCTCCTGACCAGCTCACGGAGCTCTGCTGTCTTACCGATACCAGGGTGAATGGGCTACAGTGGCAGAAGGGTGGCATGATTTGGCTAATTTAAATCCACATCCTGGCAGGGTTAACATAACATGTCCCAAACAGGGCGTAGATTTCAATTAGACTGGTCCGGAAGCGGTTAAAAAGAGGAATGGAGCCTACTAGATGAGATTATTTTTTCAGGTAAGTATATATTTTCGAATGTAACATTGCGTCTAACCTAGTGCCTGAATTAAACCTACAAAGCACCAGGCAAGTAAATACACCCATGACTACCGGGTTTATATGCTGCCATTTCACTTGATCGTGTATGAGGATGAGCTAATTATAAAACTTTCTTGTACTACAGTATAACCCATTTGTGTTATCATCAGAGAGACAGGCCTAGAAGTATGCTTGATCAAGGATACAAACAGTATTGTATTGATCATTTACCTGGATGTTCACTGAATGGCACTCCATATCAATTCAATGGCAGCAGAAATCTGATCCAACATTGGTCACAATGGTGCCTTTACTAGTTTTGTATCATTGGATGCAGCAAAAAAAAAAAAAATCTATGCAGCTGTCAATCATGCACTACTGGCTAAAACTATAAAGTTTATTGCAATATCCTTCCAATGTAAGACTCTCCGAACCAGAGCCGGGGCAAGGTCCTCCAGCACCCAAGACTGAGACACCAAAGTGCGCCCCTCCACGCTTCCCACCATAGCCATCACACACTGATTACAAAGACTAAAAGGTGCCCCAGGGCCCCAAACACCTTAATCTCTAGTTATCTGGCTTGCAGTCACTGCTATATATCCCCTTTTCTTATTTCTCTCTGCTTCAAACACAATAGGAGAATGATAGCTTGTGCGCCCCCTCCGACACTGCGCCCTGAGGCTGGAGCCTCTCTCACCTCTGTCTCAGCCCGGCCTGCTCTGAATAACTTATCTGCCTGACATGATTATGTATCCTTGTGGTTACAATCACTAAAATAATACCACATTTCTCAAACATAGGAGGCCAAAAGAAGGGATGGTCCGATTTCCACCAATGCCAATTTCTGTTTCTCCGTATTTACGATTTTCAATTTTTTGGATTATCGAGGAGAATTTATTGGTCATTTTTGCATCAGAGAATGCAAAGTATGAAGAAAGAAAAATCAGAAAAACGGTAATCGGAAAAATGGTAAATGAGTCCGGTGATTGGTCTAAAATGACCGCGGTGATCTGATTTTTTAAGGAAAATTCTGCACTCTCTGATTGGTCCAATGCTTTTGAGTTCTGTGATTCAGCTAAAATTACCGATTTGCTGTAAACTGGATTTACGAACATTTCCGATCTCCAATCTCCATTTTCCGATCAAAAATGCATCCACAGAATCCGAATGAGTATCCTTCTCCAACAAGGAATATACAGAAACAGAGACCATATTGCTATGTACTTTTTACTATTACTTTCTGAAAAAGCTGGTTGAAAATGTTTTTTTTTTTCTAACAACAGAGATCGTTTATGGGGAGATATTAGGCTTCCAGCATAATGCTTATATGAAATTATTGTCTGAACTGGCTTTCAGGGCAAGAGGTCCCTGGCTAGCTGTAGGTGATTGCCACAAGAAAAAGCTATGGCTCAGCAGTTCAAGTGAACCTTGACATCCATGAGTATTTATGCCCAAGCTTAGTAAAGAAAGAAAATTCAAGCTAAAGAAAAGAGTTATCTGACAGTGTGGTGCATTTTACTTATTTCACTAGATGCTGTACTACATCTGTGCATTACATTAAGTGGGTTTTATGGGTGCATAATAACAATACATTTAAAGTAACAGTGAACTTGAGTCCCTACCTGGGATATACTGGTGTAAGCATAATAAAACAATACACTGTTAACATTTGTAAAGCGTTTTTTTCTCCCATAGGACTCAAAGTTCATAGATATGTCTCAGACCAATACTAAGTTGCAGGCTGTACTGTGTTACTGAGGGCATAGCCAGGTGTGCGTAAATGCCATACTAAACAGGTGGCTTTTCAGTTTGGTCTTAATTGACTCCAGGGATGGAGATGCCCTGATTAGGTTTGGCAGCGAGTTCCAAAGTGTAGGGGCAGCATGACATAAGGCTCTGTCTCCAAAGGCCTTGAGCAGGGATGGTCGTAGTCAGCCAACTTCGCTACGCTGGAACTACACGTAGTTTTATGCAATTACGCTTCGCCAAACTACGGCTTCGAAATCAAATATTTGCTTCGTATGCATTTCGTAGACTACGCGTTAAAATACGAAATTACATGTAGTGCAAAGCGTAGTGTATGCTGATGCTTATGCCCGTATGCAGAAAATTGTACGCATGAATTCCTCTTTAATTGCTTATACCGGGAATGTGTACATTCCCCTTTCCATTCCCCTTACGCATAGTGGGCATAAGCTACGAGTAGCGGTACTTCGCTACACATCAATTCGTAAGCGTAGTTTTGAAACTTCACCTACAAACTACGATGCGTAGATACGAACTATGATGCGTAAATTCGCACTGGCGTAGTTTCTGCTCATCCCTGGTTTTGAGATGGACTCTGAGGATATCCAAGTTATTTGGGATTTAAGATGTGGGAAGGTATGATGCAGTTGTAACTAATTCTTTAGGTATCCAGGGCCCAGATTGTGCAAGGATTAGAGAGTCAATAAGCCAATCTTAAATTCAACTCTCAATTTTATGGGTAGTCATAAAGCATACATGAGTTACTTCATAAGTACAGTTATCATTTAATGAATACTTATTTTGGAAGAGTAACTAAACTGGCAGGCACACTTTAAAGGTCATCTTCGGTTAAAATAATACATTTAGTCCTGGATAGAGAAGATTGTGGTTTGAATGTTTTCCAGGTTTTTATTTTTCTTTCATCCTGTCCAAGACTCAGGCCCCAGTCACACCTAAAAACGAAAATGCAAACGCGAGCGTTTTGGTGAATATTTTTCCCTCTCTCGGCGCTCCACTGCGTAAGTCAGGAAGTGAACTCTTTGACCCGGAAAATAAATACAATGCATTTATTCTTAAAAATGCAACACAATTGCTGCACTAAGTGATTTTGTGAGCGTTTTGCGATCCCCTGCAAACTCCATCCTAAGGACCTTATGCCAATGGGCGTTAGGTGGTCCTGGGGCTGCCGCCGCATCCACGCCAATTGGCGTGGATCGGTCGTAAAGTGGTTAAATGCCTACCTAGGGATGTGTATAAAAATGTATACCTGACTAAATTGTCCAAAGGATGCAATAAATGGAGGCATAGCATATGCTAAGGTTGAGAAATTGCCTCTTCAGACAAGTAGGTCCAGCAATGACAGTCTGCATGCTACACATACACCTGTACTTATCCCCACTCATGCTGCCAAATGGGTGGAGTTCATCTTTAAGTATATCAAATAAGAGATAAATTCAGAAATTTTTTTAAAATCTTCATCTACTGGCAGTGGCAGCTTAATGAACATGTTTTTATGGAAGGGAGTGGTGGGAGATCAAAATTTAGGCTACATTCAGTGTGGGACATTGCGTTGTAATGCGACGTTAAAGTCACAACGCAGCATTACAACGCAACGCAAAAAAAGGTGGTAACGCACATTAACACAGCGTTAGGTACAGGAAAGCACACAGGCATACGCTAAATGTTACAATGCAACGCTAACGCCGCACTTTGAACGATGCATAGGATTAGCATTGCAGTGCGGTAAACTGCGTTATAACAGTTTATAACCCAGCTTTGCAATGCCACTTAGAATGCAGGCTCAGAGACAATAAAAAAGCAGTATAAACACAAACTTTCTGACCATAAAAGTAAACCCCCCACCACACTATACCAAAATAAACATATGCACAACACAGAGTACAATTAACGCACCAAATAAGACAGAAGCATCATCACACTGCAACTCCAAAGTGTAAACCGGCATTAAGGTAAATTCATTTGCTGGCAAAATTTGTTACAACCATAAATTAATCAAGTATTTTTCTCACTAGTAAAAGTCAAGCAAATTGACAATTTTATGAACAGAAAATAACCGTTTGGGCTTTAGCTTGGTTTCACATCATGAATGCCCGGGGTGAACTGCATTTCAATAGATCATTTACCTCCAGTTGCAACCTCCCCGTAGCGGAGTTTAACCTTCTGCTCCCATCTGAATCCATCCATCCCCATGTGGCCGACAGAGAGACCCAGAGCAGCGGCAAAAACAGCCACAAGCTTCTTGGCTTCATTACAGGCAGTCTGCGGAGAACAAATATAAAATCGTAAGACCTCATCATTTTAAAAAGCGTGCTGCATAGATCACGCACTGTAAGCTCAATCCGTCTGTTGTTTCAGGTTATCTGTAATAACCTGCAGCTATTTATGCATTTTGATACTCTCTTTTCACTCTGAGGCTGCTTAAATTCACACAATGCTTGAACATTGCAGCTAGACCCCGTACAACAAAGCCTAAACTAGATTCACAATATTATTTTTAACTGTGGAAACTTAGCAGAACGGAGGAGTTACTGTATATCACACAACTTAAAGTGACACTGACGCGAAAATAAACGTATGAGATAATGAATTGTATGTGTAGTACGGAAAACTAATAGATCATTAGTAGCAAAGAAAAGAGTCTCATTTTTTATTTTAGTTATATGGCTTTCTTTATAACATTGCATCATTCCGTCATATTTGGAGCTTAGAATCCACACTATGGGCTCTATTCATAAAAGATTACCGCAAGTTTTCCGCTCAAAACAGCGGATTTTCCCGTCCATTTAGCAAAGTGGGCATTCATAAAAGCTGTTCCCGCATGAAAATCTACAATCCCCCAGCAGAGCGAGAAATTTCCGCCTTCAGTGTTTTTCTAGATTTATCTAGAAAAAAGTAACAAAATGGCCATTCATAAAAATTAGAGGAAGCGGTATGTGGACGGGAAATACCGCTTCCTCTGATTTTGCGGATTACATACAAGTGAATGGGACAGACCTCCCAGAGAGAGCAGTGCACGGAGGGACTCTGCCGGCTGAAGTGTTTCCACATGTCTTCCGACAGCTTACCGACAGCTTTCAGCGGGAGATCTCCGCACTTGCATCGCAGCTGGCAAGATTTTTATGAATTACCACCCAGAAGTCTAAAATACCGCTGCGGTATTTTCCCTCCAGGAGTTTTTTCGCCACAACTTTTTTATGAATAGAGCCCTCTGTATTTTGAGCTGTAAAACAGAGCAGAGCTAATGACCCTTTAAACTTTTCTGCATTAAAACCTTACATCGAGCTGTCTCTCACTGTTTATTGGCTGTTTAAGCTATTTAGAATACAGGGCTGGAGTTCCACCAAGTGGGTTGAAGAGCTCAGAGAAGCTCTTGCACAGACAACAACTCAAGTGTTTTACTCTTCCTGTACTGGAAAATAACATGAAACTTTTTTCTATTTGTTATCTGTACTACACATACAATACATTGGCTATCATTTATAAAAGCAGTGCGGTAAAAAAAATCAGTGTGGGAAAATACCGCATTCAGTATTTTAGACTTCTGTGTGCTCATTCATAAAAATGTTTACAGTTGCTATAGCACTGTGGTATTTTCCCGAACTAGGCTGGCTCTAGGCAGGCGGTAGGCTTGGGGAATCACTAGAAGCTGCCGAGTTGATACATTTTCTCCTCCAGAGACAGCGTTACTATAGAAGAGGCAGCCCCAGCATCCCTTTACATGTGCATTTTTTTTTTTAAAACTGCCTATGTTTGCCCTGAATCTGTCTATTAAGGCTCATACACACATCAGACCATAGTCTTTTGAAAATGAAAGATCACAGACCAATGTTACCCCCTTCCATGTAGTATGAGAGCCATACCTACACAGTCTATTCTATGGAGCTGAACTCCACATCAGAAAGAAATCTTTGCAGGATGCTGGACACACAGATGCTGTAGACATGCAACAGATCAGTATCTGCAAAAGATCTGTTCCTGCAAAAGATCCGTTCCTGCAAAATGCATTTATAGTCTATGAGATCTGCAGATCATCATACACACCTTGTTTAACTGACATTCATCTTCAGATCAGATCCACCAGGATGGATTTTCAGATCTGCAGATGATTGTCTGATCTGCAGATGAATGTCTGTTAAACAAGGTGTGTATGATGATCTGCAGATCTCATAGACTATGAATGCATTTTGCAGGAATGGATCTTTTGCAGGAACAGATATTTTGCAGATACTGATCTTTTGTGTCTGTACAGCATCTTTGTGTGCAGCATCTTGCAAAGATTTTTTTCTGATGGGGAGTTCAGCTCCATAGAATAGACTGTGTAGAGTATGGCTCTCATACTACATGAAGGGTGGTAAGATTGGTCTGTGATCTTTCATTTTCAAAAGACTATGGTCTGATGTGTGTATGCACCTTTAGTCTTTCTAAACAATCTATTTAATTGCCACAGCTTAGAAGAACTTCAAATGCAGACATGCAGACTTTGTGATGTGAAATAAATCTGAAAACAGGTACCCAAGGGGATAAAAAAAAAACACAGCCTGCAGTATTCCGGAATGCCTTTTTTTGCTCTGCTCTCGCTGCTGCTGCCTGGGAGGTCTGTCTCATTAGCTTAGCTGTTCTCCGCATGCTTATCAGCTCTGCCAAGGAAGCAGTATTATCCGTGCTGACACCGCTTGCTCTAATCTTTATGAATTGACATGTAATGATGTGTTAACATAATCACAGCACAAGGCGGTAATTTATCGCACTGCTCGATAATTGTAGCTTTTCATACGGAAACAGCTTTTATGAATATACACTTTGCTAAGTGCTTGGTAAATTCAGCTGTTTTCAGCATTTCCGCATGCGGGATTGCTTTATGAATGATAGCCATTATCTCATAAGTATATTTTGCTTCTGGTTTGCTTTAACCTCTTCTGGACCTTGATGTTTGAAATCCTGTTTATGTCCAGTTATTCCTGCCATGGCATAGATTTCAATCTTGACTATGGTGTTTCGCTCCTACAGCTCCCGCCGCTGTTTGCCTTGCTGCACCCGCCCATTCACCTGTCATCCTGACAGCAGAACTTCTGCATATCAGTCAGGAACCAATTTCATTGGCTCCTGACCCCATGATTACTGTGAACCAATCACAGAACTAAAAAGGGCAGGGACGGCTCTGGTCTTAAAGCACCCACGTCCACCCTGGAAGTGGTTAAAGCAAAGCTGTTATCAGATTATACAAATGAGATACTTACCTCAGTAAGGGCTGGTGCACACTGAGCGGGCTTTTTGGCGTTTTTACAGCCGCTTGCGGCTGCGGATACGCTTGGTTAATGTACCTCAATGGGGTGGTTCACACCAGAGCGGGAGGCGTTTTGCTGAAACGCATACTCCCGGGGTGAGGCATTTTTTGGATTGTGGAGGCTTTCTGCCTCCAATGTAAAGTATAGGAAAACCGCAAACCGCTCTGAAAAACGGCAGTTCAGAGCGGTTTTGCCAGGCGTTATTGTTACAGAAGCTGTTCAGTAACAGCTTTACTGTAACAATATATGAAATATGCTACACTGAAATCCGAAGCAGCAATCCGCGAAACGCCTCATAAAAATTTAAAAACGTTGATCTGCTAGCATTTTGCGGATCTGCTAGCGGGTTTTGGTGTGCACCAGGCCTTAGGCCTCTTTTCCACAAACTGTTTCTAGGCAGTTAAATGCCTCTCAAACTCTCACAACCGCTCACTGCTGCCTGGCAACTGCTTGCTGAGCACACAGCTCAACAGTTCGTGGAAAAGAGGCCTAATGGAAAGCCTGTGGATGATTCAAAGGCTTACCATGACCTCCTTGAGCCCTCCAATTCTCTGCGTCTGCTCTCCCATCCATGAATGAGCGCAGCCATACTGTGCATGCAGCAGCATGATCCACTCCTTTGCAGGCGCAGTAAGCATATATGCAGTATGGCTGTACATGGACAGGAGTGTGGCCATGAGAACATGTTCAAGATATTCAGAGGGTTCCAGCGCTGGATCAGTGGGGTGGTGGAGGATATCAGAAGTCTGAACAATCCAGAGGCTTCCCTCTATGGCTATCATTCATAAAGCATTTCACGCATGTGGTAATGCTGAAAACAGCTGACTTTACCAAGCACTTAACAAAATGTCAATTCATAAAAGCTGTTACCGCACGAAAAGCTCAAATTCCCGAACAGTGAGGTAAATTACCGCCTTGTGCGGTGATTATCTCAACACATGTCACTAAATGTCAATTCATAAAGATTAGAGCAGGTGGTATTGGGACGGAGAATACCGCTTGCTTTGAAGTGGTGATAAGGGTGCGGATAAGAGCAAAGTTAAAGGGGAACTGAAGTAAGAGGTATACGGAGGCTGCCATATTTATTTCCTTTTAATCAATACCAGTTGTCTGGCAGCCCTGCTGATCTATTTCTCCGGAGCAGTGTTTTTCAGCGCTGCTAGATTTGGGCGCAGTTGGCGCCTCCATAGACTATAATAGGAATCACTTCTATTGCAGCGCTCAGTGAGTAACGTCGGCGCCGTCAGCAGACGGAGCCGAGGTTGCTTAAAAACACAGTTATTCAGCCTCCAGCAATCGCTGGAAGCCAAATTATTTCATTCCCCCACTATCCATGGCAGCCTGGAGGGGGAATAGTAATTTAAATGGCCCGGACTTGTGCAGAAGCAGGAACAGCTATATATCGGCTGTATCCTGCGCCCAAGTCTACCGGCGCCGATTTCAAATGTACTCTATTTCTCTGCTGTAGTATCTGAATAACACCAGAAACAAGCATGCAGCTAGTCTTGTCAGATCTGACTTTAAAGTCTGAAACACCTGATCTGCTGCATGCTTGTTCAGGGGCTATGGCTAATAGTATTAGAGGCAGAGGATCAGCAGGGCTGCCAGGCAACTGGTATTGCTTAAAAGGAAATAAACATGGCAGCCTCCATATACCTCTCTTTTCAGTTCCCCTTTATTGGAGACAGATCTCCCAGACAGCAGCTGTGAAAGCAGAACAAACAAGGCTTTCCAGAATACCCCAGGCTGTGTTTTTTAACCTTTTGGGTACCTGTTTTCAGATATATTTCACATCAGAAAGCCTGCATATGTAACATTTCTTGAAGTTCTTCTAAGCTGTGGCAATTAAATAGATTGTTTAGAAAGACTAATAGACAGATTCAGCACAAATTAAGGGCAAGGAGAGGCAGTTTTAAAAAAAAATGCACATCTAAAGGGAAGCTGGGGATACCTCTTTTATTAAAACACTGTCTCTGCAGGAGAAAATGTAACAACTCAGGCAGCTTCTCATGTTACCACCACTAGCTTACCTCCAGCCTAGTTCGGGAATACCGAACGTCTATCGCAACTGTAAACATTTTTATGCCTCAGGTAAGTGCATTTTTGTTTTTCATTTACCTTGGACGTATCTGTTCAGCTTAAAGTGATCCCGGGGTAAAAATAAACTGATGAGATAAACAAATGTATTTATCCATCTACTCCTAAAATTACTTTTTTATATATGTCCCTAAATAAAAATACATGAACTATTGACCTTTCTCAATCTCCCCCTGCTCTCAGAAGTTGTATTCAGCCAGGAAATCTTTAAGGGCCTGTTTCCACTACACGCAGATTCTGCATGCAGAAAACTGACTCCAATGAATGCCTATGGGAAATCTGGGTACTTATCCGTTAGCCGGGCGCATCCTCTAGGTGGCGACAAAACTCCACCAGAGTTACATCTTTCCCTACTATCCATGTCGGCCTACTATATTCCCGACAAGGTACCAACAAGACAGAAGCTGTCACTTGCATGCCTAGAAATTAACTCTTTCAGGCATCAAAACAAACAAAAATAAAACAGCCTGGTTATATGGTCTGCACCGTACATACGCATGTTTATCTCATCATATCACGTCGCCTCGGGGACTCTTTAAATCAACAGGAAAATAATTACATTATCACAAATAAAATAACAAGAATCAAGTGAATCACAGTTTCAAACAAGAGATGATTTCTTGCTAGCTAACTCACACATTAATAAATTAAAAACACTCTGCAGTATCTGAGTAGTCAACTTAGACCTGAGAATGGAAACACTTGACAAAATGAATGTGTGATCAATGTTAATACAGCATTTTTATTTATTTTTATTTTTTTTTCAATCTACCATGATCACATTACAACAAGAGTCCTTTCAGTACTTGCCAGACTGTTTAACAAAAGTGTAGTGTGTAAAATGTAAAAACCGAGAATGTATCTGCTGTGCAGATTACGCAGCCTAATGAAATGTGCATATCTTCACAGATGTTGGTTTGCTAATCTCTTGTTTGTTCTGAATTCAGTTTTCATGTTTCCACCAACTATATACAATTCTTTCCCTATTCCTCTAACAAAACAGCCAGCATTTCAGCTCTGCTCCTCTCAGCAAATTCATGTTAAATTATGTTCTTTACATGCGGATCATTTAAAGGGGAACTGAAGTGAGAGTGATATGGAGGCTGCCATATTTATCTCCTTTTAAACAATACTAGTTGTTTGGCTGTGCTGCTGATCTGTTTGGCTGCAGTGGTGTCTGAATCACACTAGAAACAAGCATGCAACTAATCTTGTAAGATCTGACAATAATGTCAGAAACACCTGATCTGCTGCATGCTTGTTCAGGGGCTATGGCTAAAAGTATTAGAGGGAGAGAATCAGCAGGATAGCCAGGCAACTGGTATTGCTTAAAGGGGAACTTCAGCCTAAACTAACTAACAGACTGTCATTAAGTTACATTAGTTATGTTAATTAAAATAGATGGGTAATATAATCTCTAAAGGTTCGTATACACGTCCGATAAAGATCGTTCGTTACGAACGATTCGTGACGTTTACACGATATTCAAATTAGACTGAAAAGATCGTTCGTAATGAACGATTGTGTACACACGTGAACGATATAAGTATAAAGTACTGAACGACGAACGATAAAAAAATGCGTGCGCAAACGGAAGTGACGTTATGACAGGCAATAAGAACATGCGTTATCGGACGATCTTTGTACACACTGCAACGATTGAACGATTATCTTTCGAAAAAATCCGCCGGGTTGGATCGGTCCGATTGAACGATAACGATCGTTATCGTTCACAAAAACGATCGTTCACACTTTTTGAACGCACGATTATCGTTCCGATTGTCGTTATCGTTCGTTTTTGAACGATCGTTATCGTACGTGTGTACTCAGCTTAACCCTCCCTGTTTAAAAGAACAGGCAAATGTTTGTGATTTAATGGGGGCAGCCATATTTTTGGTTGAAAGGAGCGATTCAAGGTCGGTCGGCACACCAATTCAAGTTCCCAAGCACATTTATTGAATGCACAGCATGGCAATTGTTTCAGGGCCACAGAGGGTCCCCTTCATCAGATAAGTGCAGACTTATCATATGTCTGCACTTATCTGATGAAGGGGACCCTCTGTGGCCCCGAAACAATTGTCATGCTGTGCATTCAATAAATGTGCTTGGGAACTTGAATTGGTGTGCCGACCGACCTTGAATCACTTGTACTGAACTGATGTTGCTTCTACATCAAGGTTGAGCACCCAACTATCCACCGCAAGGTGTGCCAATCCTAAATCTGTTATCGATTTGGTTGAAAGGAGGTGACAGGGAGCATGAGGCAGTTCCAACTGTCCAGTGCCCTGATCACCCCTCCCAGCTGCACACGCTAGGCTTAAAATCTTAAATTCCAAATGAAGAAAAAAAAAAATTGTGCCAAAACAGCAGAAGTAGAACAACATCAGAAATCCCATCATGCTTTGCACAGCATCAGGGGAAAAATGCCTGGGCAGTTTTCTTCTGTGCAGATAAAAATGAGACTTGGGTAAGAAAAACAAAGTTCTGATGCTCTGACGCTGTGAAACTGTTAGGGCTTGTTTCCACTGTTGCGACGCGATTTCGGCCGCATTCCGACGCTTGTAAAAACGCATGCGGATGCGTTTCCACATGCGTTTTTACCCGCGATTTCGCGTGCGATTTCGCATGGCAGGGTGCCATGCGAAATTAACCATGACACTGCCAGGGCAAAATAAAATTGGAAAAGGTGCGAAATCGCACGCGAAATCGCGGGTAAAACCGCATGTAAAAACCGCATGCGTTTTTACTATTAAATACATTAGCGGCGATTCGCATGGATTCCCGACGCAGGCGAAATCGTTGGCTCTTTTGTGCGTTTTTTTCACGCTGAAAAAAACGCACATCACCAACGCTACAGTGGAAACAGGCCCACCCACTTGCATACCATGTGCGAATCTGCATGCGTTGGACGCATGCAGATTCGCGATAGTGGAAACAAGCCCTTAAAGAAACGCCAAGCATTTTCAGTGCTGCTGAGTAGATTTTTAGTCTGGAGGTTCACTTTAAAAGTGCATAACTATGGCAGCCTCCACATCTCTCTCACTTCAGTTGCCCTTTAATATCAGATCTATAGTGCTGTTGAAATCTTTTGCAGTGATTTAAAAAATCCACAGTCTTGTCAGGAATTTTCCCTTTAGGCTGTTTTCACACTGCAGATTGGTGGTGGTAGTGCAGTGCAGTCTGGGGCCGCACCACCAAGAACAGGCTTTTGGGACTACCGTGTACTAACTAGGGATGCTCATTCGGATTCCGCGGAAATGCAATTTCCGAAATTCCGATCGGAAATTGCATTTCCGCATCGGAATGCGGAAACCGGTAATGCAAGTGCCGTAGGCGGATTTCCGCCGGAAATCGCGGAAATTCCACCCGACTTTAACATTGATTTTCTCAAAAACTATAAGGTCTTTTTGAAAACTTTTTTTTGCACATTGTTCACAATATTCAGATTAATAAACCCTGTTTCTAGGACTTAAGGGGGCTTTGCTATTAACCGCTAAAGTCGGCGGATTTTTACTGTAATGTAAAATGCAGAAAATCTGGATTTGCCTATTTTCTGCATTCTACATTACAGTAAAAATCCGCCGACTTTAGCGGTTAATAGCAAAGCCCCCGTAAGTCCTAGAAACACCAAATTTTCAGGGTTTATTAAACAGAATCTTCTGAACAAGATGCAAAAAAAATTTCAAAAGACCTTAGAGTTTTTGAGAAAATCGATGTTAAAGTCGGGCGGAATTTCCGCGATTTCCGGCGGAAATTGCGCATTGGAATGCGGAAATTGGTAGCGGAAAGCGGAATCGGTAATTGGTACATGACGGAATGCGGAATTACCGCGGAATCGGAAATTGGCATTCTGACCATCCCTAGTACTAACGCCGGCCAAACAGGAAGTGACGCACACTACCTGTTGGCAAATAGACTACCTGTTGTTGCCATAGACTTACATGACTTCCAGTCCGCTGCACTTTACGCAGGTCACTGCACGGTAACGTAGGTATGCATTCACGTTAGGGTACTATTGGGGCAGCGCAGCGCTTGCAATGGCCTCAATTCACTAAGCTTATCTCCTGTCTTTATTAACTCTTCTAGAGTTGTTACCATGGTGATAAGGCATGTAGTATTCAGGAAATATTTTACCTCAGGCAAACCTAAAGTTAACTCTTCTGTCTTTAAGTTAACTCTTTAATCCTTAAAATAACTCCAGAGTTAAAGACAGGCTGTTCGTTAACTGCGTGTGAAAATAACTACAGAGGAGGTAACTTAACTACAGAGGAGGTAACGTAAGAAATGAAGAGATGAGATAACTCTCTTAGGCCTGGAGCCCACTGAAATCCGCAAACGCAAAACGCAACTGCTAGCGTTTTGCCTGAGCGGTTTGCAAGCGGATTCATGCGAGTTTTCGGTCGCGTTTTGCAACAGTGTATTTTTTTCCTCAGCGGTTGTGTAGCGTTTTCCGTTTTGCGTTTTTATCCTGATTGGTCCTGTGAATTATTTTTAATTTTGTTACAGTGTGCTGAACCGCAAAACGCTAGCAAAACCGCTCAGTTTAGGTTTTGCTGAGCGTTTCTGCTAGCGTTTCAATACTTTACATTGAAGCGCTAAAGCTCCCAAAGTGCTGCAGGTCCTGCGTTTGCGTTTCTGGGAAACGCAAACGCTCCTGTGGAAGTTGCCCCATCCATTAACATTAGCCCAGCGTTTTGGCAAAACGCTAGCGTATCGCAGCGCTGCCAAAATGCTCAAAAAAACGCTCTTGTGGGTTCCAGCCCTTACTGTGTGGAGGTAAGTTTTATCTTGCCTTATTATCTCCAGCATGATCTTAGTGAATTGAGGCCAATGTGTTCTCCCCCATAGACTTTCATTACCCTAGAAGTAGGCTGTGGTAAAAAGCACTGCTCCAGTGTGAAAGGGCCATTAGATACGCTCATAATCTAATACCATAGCCTACCATAGTCACAGACCAATGTCATAGCCTGAGGCCAATTGGGAGAATTGGGTAAAGTGGGATAAAACTCATAACATTCAATAAAAATATGTTTTCCTACTTTTTATTAACTATACAGTTATCATATTTGTTTTTGTGCACAAGTAGTATTGTCTGTTTACAAATTGCAAGTTCCCAGTTTATGTGCTCTGAAAGCTGCCACTGCATTTTCTTGCATAGCTGCTGTATTTATATATAAAAATATATCTAGTGATCACTTCTCTTCTCTCTGCTTCTACAGCAGAGAGAGTTTAATTTCAGCAAAGCTAGGAATGTAGGATACAATGGAATATAAACAAAAGATAATGTTATCACCTCTTTGGATGCAGCCAGAAGCTGCCCACTAAAGCAAGGAGCTTTCCACTGATGTACAAATTGCTGTTTTAACTGTTTGAATGCTGTTCTGCTACAATGTTTTGTGATAGTAGATTTTATGCTGTAAGCAATCTTTTAGAACAAAGAAAAAAATGCTGAGTCTCATACCACTTTAACCTCTTCAGGACCATAGGCTTACACTCCCCTAGTGACCAGGCTATTTATTAAAAATTAGGCCACTGCAGCTTTAAGAGCTCGCTGCACGGCTGTCCCCAGTACAGCGCTGCCATAGATTGCAGCGATGTAAAGTGTAAATAGACGGCGGTTTACCCATCTAACAGTCTCCTAGCAGAAATCGACGATCGGAGACTGATGACGGAGCAGAGCCCCCAGGACTTCACGCCAATTGGCGTTGAGTGGTCCTGGGGCTGCCGTCGCGTTCAAGTCAATTGGCGTGGAGCGGTCGGCAACAAGTTAACTTATCAGTATATTTTTGGGATGTGAGAGGAAACCAGATTACTTTGAGAGGACCCCCACAAACACAGGGAGAACATGCAAACTCCATGCAGATAGTGTCCTGGCCCTGATTTATCCAGGACCACAGTGCTGCAATGCAAGAGTGCTATCCACTATACCACCATATTGAAAATACATCCATTAGCTCCATGAGCCAGACATGAACTCAATACACACTTCAAGTGTTCATCAAGGATACAGCTGTAACCTTGGTATGTTGCCAGAGCGATTGGGACTTGATGCCTCAGGGCTCTTTCACACTTGGACGTTGCGTTTGATGCAACGTTAAGGTTGCATAGCGTGCCCCTAACACAACGGATGTTAGCTTTGAAGTTGGACGTTACATTGAACTGTGTTTTGCATCTCTTGATGCGTACTTTTTGATGCATACGGATCAAACAAAAACGGCACATGCGGCACATTTAAAAAAAAAAACATTACTGAGCACGTGCAAACATTCTAATGCAGCGAAATACGAGTATAACGCACAACATGCTGCATTTTCATTTAACGTGCTGCGTTATACTCCAACGCAACGTGGGCACTGTGAACAGCCCATTGATTTATCATTGCAGTGAGTTGGGCTGCGTTACAGGCTGCTGTAACGTGGGACTTTAACGCCCCACTGTGAAAGCAGCCTCAAGGGACAGTTCATGGCAGATGTTGTACATACATGTCACTAGCCTCCAGGCTAGCCATGGGTCCTGTTGATATGCGAAGGGGGAGGGGCAATGGAGCAACACACAATATAGTAGGCAGGGTGGGGAGGATAACAAAATATATATATCACCAACATCTTCCACAGCCCTGTACAGAGTATATTGTCTTGTCACTTAACTGTCCCTCAGAGAAGCTCACAATCTAATCTCTACCATAGTCTATGTATGTATAATGTATTGTATGTATGTTAGTCCAGGGCCAGTATAGAGGAAAGCCAATTAACTTATCTGTTTGTTTTTGAGATGTGAGAGGAAACTGGAGTGCCAGGAGGAAACCCATGCAGACACAGGGAGAACATACAAACTTTGTGCAGATAGTGCCCTGGCTGGAACTTGAACCGTGGACGCAATTCTGCAAAGCAAAAGTGCTATCCATGACGCCACTGTACTGCCCCTGGCAGTGATGGGTGCGGTTGGGATGCTGTACTCATGCTATATTCTAGCCACAGGCGGCCCCTATCAATTACCTCAGCCGAGAACCATCTAGCATGTGTACAAAACATTACACCTTTCTATCTCTTACTCTCTCCCCCAACCCAAGCCATCAGTTTGCAATATTCTGCTTGAGAACCTGATTGGGGATAATCAGAGATACGCAAATTCTTCTGAGTTGATGCACATTTTTATGCACATATATGCAGCTTGAAAGTGGACTTTTCAAGCTGCATATATTTGCATAAAAATTTGCATAATTTCAGAACAATTTGCATCTCATTGATCATCCCTAGTTACCATGATAAATCTGTTGCTATAGACCAATGTTTCTCAACATTTTATTGGTATGTACCCCTTTTAAAATGATGTATTCACCAAGTACCCCCGAGCATAGTAAACCTTATCACAAATACCCCTTTATAAATATATATATGTAATTGTAGTACATGATAATTGGTTCTAAACCATTTCCAAGCATTTACAATTGTTTTTAATTAGCTAAAATACCAATTAGTGTCGTTTAAATAAGATTTATCATTTAACTCTAAATTTGTTATACTTGGTTAAGTATATCAAGCCAGAGTACCCCCTGGAAGCATCAGAAGTACCCCCTGGGGTATGCGTACCACACGTTGAGAACCTAGGCTATAGATGACACAGCCATAGGACACCCTGTGCTTCTTTCATCTTTGTAAAAACCACAACATTATATATAAAAAAAGAATGCAATGACCTGTGTGTGTTTCAGGATTGCCAAGTCCAGTCTGTACAAAAGGAATCATATCTGTGGTGTCTGTTTTGTCGGCAATGTTATTTAACTGAACTTCTTGCCACCTACCTCCAGCTACCTACAATGCATTGCTTGTGCTGCTGTGACTGGCTGTGAGGTGGATGACGTCCCGCCCCCTGCCTGCATAGAGAGGGAGCAGCCAGTGAGGGGGGCGGGGATAGGCCGTGATTTGAAGTGACAGAGGCTGCCTCTAGGTTCTGCTCTCTGTCTATGCAGCTTTCCTGCCTGTATCTGCTAGTGAGCTTCTCCCTCAAGCCCAGCAGCGTGTCAGCTTCATTCCCCATTGCCTGCTGGTTTCCTCCTTCCAACCTCTGCTTCAGCACTCTGATTTATTGCTGAGGACTGGAAGCTCAGGGCTGGCTATCTACTTACAATTAGAAAGCAAGTTTCCCTGCAGCTTTGCTCCGTAGGGAGGTTGCATGGCCCAGCTAGCTCACTGCTGGGTGCTGTAGCTGTGTGATTGTATTCTGAGGGCAGCATCTGAGGCTGGAGCAGGGATTCTGCTAGGCAAAGACAGAGATAACTAAGTAGAGGACTATTTAATGTACAGCTGCTGTGAGTCTGCAGGTACATTATATCACCACCAGGTTGTCTCTCTTGCCACTGTAAAGTTAGTCTATGACTATGTCATATATTGCTGCATACTCACAGATTGAAGTTTGCTCAGCACTTTTGCCTTAGCTGGTGTGTGCCAGTACTATTCCTGCTTTCCAGTATATGGACAGATTTGTGCTTTTGGGATGAATTATTATTTAGTATGTACTGTATATAGTGCCACAGGGCAGTATAGTGTATTTATAGCCTTGTCACTAAACTGCCCCTCAGAGGAGCTCACAATCTAATCCTACCGTAGTCATAATGTCCTACCATATTAGTATTATGTATTTATATAGCAGTGGCATTTCTGTAGCACTTTACAGAGCAGTGGGTGTCCCTAGGGGGTTTGATCCAGGGCACCATCCCCGAAACTGGTGCCCCTAATCCATTATGGCTGGGTGCCCTGTCACCGTTTCTAGCCCCAGGTGAATAAAGCAATCGTCTGGGGCACCAGACTGAGCAGCAGGAGGGGGAGCGGGCATAGTGTAGTTAAAAACTCACCTTCTGATCCCCGCAGGCAGCCTCCATCTCCTTCCTACTTCCTCCCCCGGCATCCGTCACCTTGGTTACAGCGCCACCTGTAATGACGTGACTGCATGTCATCACAGGGGGCGCTGTTATCAAGGTGACGGATGCCAGTAAGGAAGTAGGAAGGAGATGGAGAGTGCGTGTGTGCCAAGATCAGAAAGTGAGGTTTTAAGTACACTATGCCTGCTACCCCCGCCGCTCCACCCAGCACCCCCCTCCTGCTGCTCAGTCTGGCACCTACTCGGGACACCTTCCTATCTAACCTACACTGGAGGCACCTACCTATGTAACCTATACTGGGGGAACCTGCCTATCTAACCTATACTGGGGGAACCTACCTATCTAACCTATACTGAGGGAACATGCCTATCTAACCTATACTGGGGGCACCTACCTATCTAACCTATACTTAGGGCACCTACCTATCTAACTTATACTGGGGGAACCTACCTATCTAACCTATACTGGGGGCACCTACCTATCTAACCCTTACTGAAGGAACCTACCTATCTAACCTACACTGGAGGCACCTACCTATCTAACCTATACTGGGGTGAACCTACCTATCTAATCTATACTGGGGGAACCTATCTATTTAACCTCTACTGGGGGCACCTACCTGTCTACAGCCAAGCAAAGCCCCAGGTCCCCAGCCCAGCAAAGCACAGCCCCAGCAAAGCAAACCCCCCCATCCTAGTAAAGCCTCCGGGCCCCAGCAAAGCGTACAGCCAAGCAAAGCCTAGTAAAGCCCCCAGCCCAGCAAAGCCCCCAGCAAATTGCACAACCCAGCAAAGCCGCCAGCAAGTCACCCAGCAAAGCCAGGCCAGCTCAGCATCACCGTCAGCCAGTCCAGCACAACATCACCGCCAGCAATGCCAACACAACATCACTACCAGCCAGGCCAGCACAACATAGCATAACAACCAGCCAGGCAGCCCAGCATAATCGCCAGCCAAGTACAGCACACAGGCCAGTCAGCCGAAAACAAGACAGAAACCAGGTGAGGGGTTTATGTATGTGAAATACTGCCTATTGAATATATTTAAATTGCACCACTGCTATGTTCATGTACATTTGGCCCCACCTATGACCACAACCATCTTTCCACGGCATGATCATGCTCTTTTTTGCCGCGGCATGCAGTAATTCCCTCTTGTTGTCCAGAGTCTTACAAACACCCCTGTTACAGAGTACATAGTCATGTCACGTACTGTCCTCAGAGTAGCTCACAATCTAGTCCCCAACATAGTCCTAGTCAATTGTCCTACCATAGTATTATTATTATATATATATGTATATAACACTGACACATTTTGCAGCACTTTACAGAGTACATAGTTACTGACTATCTTCCGAGGGGCTCACAATCTAATCTCTACCATAGTCATGATCTAAGGTCCTACCACATTATTATTATTATTATTATTATTATGTATTTATATAGTAGTGACACATTCTGCAGCACTACACAGAATACATAGTCATGTCACTGACTTAGGCCCAGTGCACACCAAAACCGCTAGCAGATCCGCAATACGCTAGCGGTTTTGGGAGCTGATTTCAGAGCGATTCTAGGTATGTTTAGAGAGGTTTTCTAAACATACCTAGCGGTTTTGGGTGCGTTTTTGTGTAGCAGATTACACATATTGTTACAGTAAAAGCTGTTACTGAACAGCTTCTGTAACAAAAATGCCTGGCAAACCGCTCTGAAGTAGCGTTTTTCAGAGCGGTTTGCGTTTTTCCTATACTTTACATTGAGGACGAAACGCTTACGAAAACCGCAAACGCGCAGCAGGAGGCGCGTTTGCGGCTTGGCAAAAACCTCAAACCGCCGGTGTGCACCATCCCATTGCAATACATTAGCCAAGCGTTTTTCCAAACCGCTCGGTGTGCACTAGGCCTCACCTCAGAGGAGCTTTCAAACTAATCCCTTCCAAAGTCATATGATCATTATTTGGGGGGGGGGAAGGGGTCCGTGCCCAGTGATGGGGAACTGGAGGACAGTGTGGGAAGCCTCTACAGGATCCAGAGACTTCCCTCTTCTTAGGTAAGTATGTGTTTCATAACCAAAGGTTCATCTCGGGTACATTTCAACTTAAAAGCTCTGTCCCCATCTTCAAGGACTCACGAGGTGAGTAAAAAAAATCTATTTTTGCTTACCTGAGGCTTCTTCCAGCCCCTACAAGTCACATCTGTCCCTTGCTACAGCTCCGGTCTTCACCCGTGTCCCACCGGCAGCCTCTGAAGACCGCCGACCCCCGGATGGGATGGCATCTTCTGTGGATGCGCGGGTGTGCGCCCGCATCATCGAGAGCATACTGGGCCACTGCAGTAGTACTGTGCAGCCGCAGGACGCTCCCGGTGATGCAGGCCCATCCGGACTTTGGCGATCTACAGAGGCTGCTGGTGGGAGACGGGTTAAGACCAGAGCTGTGGCGAGGGACAAACGTGACTTGTAGGAGCTGGAAGAAGCCCCAGGTAAGTAAAAATCATTGTTTTTTTTTTAACTCACCTCGTGAGTTCTTTAAGGAACAAACATTCCTTCAGAGAGAAGCTAAAGGCAAAATGTTTCTTTTTCTTCTTTCTTCCTTCATGCTGTAAATCTTGTTTTGAATTTCCCAGAGATGAGCAGAATCTTTTGTAATCATCAGCAAAAAAGCCTTTGTTTACCATGCCACATAAGCTTTTACATAAAACGCAACAGCATGGAACATTACCATAAAATGCAAAGATTTTCAGACATGATCTCCCCAGCCTCTCACAAAAACCGAGCTGTGAGCATGGCCAATGTTTGAATAAGTTATTTCACAGCACATCTAGCACTGTTCTACAAGGAAGATTTTGTTTCATATAATTACTTAACGATTCTGCTAAAATTCAGAAAACAACATTTTCTACACCTGCGTACAAAGTTATTTTGGAGGAAAAACGCTCTTTACAAAGTTATCAAACAGCGGGGAGATTACATCCAATCTGTCATTGACTAGATTTGTAAACTGATTAGCCTCGTTAAGTTTTTCCTAATTGGCGCCTTTTTTAGAAAATATGTAGCCCTATTTCAAAACTATAAAAAAAAAAGGAGCAATTTTCTTAAAATATCTGTCCTAATGATGGTAGCCTCCACATCCTTCTCGCTTTAGTTTAAATTGAAAACTTAAAGGATACCTTAGCCCGTAAAAGAAATCCAACGCGGGGGGAGCAGGCATGTGTGGTAGGCTCTCCTCATGCCCACCGCTCCTCCCGTTCTACGGGAGAGTAATCAGGGACACGTGTCTCTGGGCAGCACCTGCACAGTCTTCACCGACCCTCCCGACCATTAAGTTGCTTTGGAGGGTCGGACAGGGACAGATTTCTACTTTTTCCTGCCCTAGGCCAACTGTTAACTAACGCCGCCCCCAACCCCCAAACTTGTGTGTGCCCAGCAGATATATTTAGTATTTTACCACCAGCAGCATAATTAAATAGGAACTGTGGCCGCACAGTCTCCTACTGCGCATGCGGGGCAGCACAAATCCACAGGCAGCGTAATCAGACACAACACCGGCAGTAAGAAAACATCACGGAAACAGCCAGGAAGTAGAGGAGGTGGGCGGAGCATGTCGGTAGACTGTGAGCTAAGCTGCAGCCAGCCAGGCAACACTTGTCATGTGTAAGTTTCCTGCAGGCTGGCTCATGGCTCCTGGGAATGATCGTTGCCCACCTGCAGTCAGCACAGCACCCTGCCAGGATCTTTTATCATTAACCGCTGGCTAACTCCTGTTCTAGACCTGGCCATCCATCCTTCCAGCTGCTCCTCGCTGCTGTTTTTCACTCTAATGCAGGGTGGCCGCGGATGGGTACCAGGACAGTCTGCCTCAGTGACTTGTTTACTGTTTATTGGTGGTGGAGGAGGATTGTCTCTGAGGAGTCAGAGTACAGCTGGCAGCTGGGCGGCAATGATTGTCTGTCGGGATCCAGGCCCTGATCTTCAAATCTCCCGCTCTGTTGTGCTCTCTGCCTCTCTGCCCAGTGTCAGAGCACACAGCGCGCATGAGAGAGACTCAAGCGGCAGCAGGATATCCCAACACACACAAGTAATTATGGAACAGCTGATCTCCTGTTGGCTGCAACACCGCCCCAGCTCAAGCCCCGCCCTAGTCCCGGGCCTATTCGGGCCTGCCCACAAATCTGACCCTGTGCATGAAAACAGAGGGCGACGGAGGAGAACAGGAGTAGCGTTGGGCATGAGGCGAGCCCACCACACATGTCTGTTCCCCCCGTTTTGGATTTATTTTATAGGTTAAAGTATCCTTTAAGGGAAACTTGTAAGGAAAAACGTGCCTAATTGGGGTTTGATAGTTTGGGAGAGGGAAGCCTCTGGATCCTCCAAAGTGTTCTCCTGTACGCCTGTAGCAGCCCATTCCAGCGGTGTCCTCACATGAAAACTGTCAACAAGGGCTTGTCGATGGCTAACACAAGCGCAGTACCCTGGACTCGATCGGGCTTTGGCAGGAAAAAACAAGTCCAATCTGCTCTGTGCCACTGCGTCCTGCAGTGGGCCGCGCTGGAATAGCCTGGCAGATGAGGACAGGGGAAGCCTCTGGATGTCCTTGAGGCTTCTCCCTCCCGAGATAAGTATCCACATTTCTGCATCGCAAAACCTAACATGTTTGTTTCAACCTTGAGCAAAAATATTTCATAGTGTTTTGCTGGTAGTCAGAGACTAGGGATGGTCAGAAATGCTGATTTCCCATCGGAAGTGCTGAAATGTCAATTCCGCAGAATTCGAATGAGCATGCCTACCAGGGATGCAGTTTGTTTTTCCTGAGTATAAACACCTTGTTTGGCTAATGCCAAATATCTCAATTTTACAGCCTGTGTAGAACAGTTTTGAGTTTGGGTCACATTTTGACTTTAATCTGAGCTAAGCAATTGTTCAGAGGTGCCAAAAGTGAAATAAAATATAAAAAAAAAAAACAGTTTTAAAAGAGGAGGCAATGGTGGACTTACCTCCTCCAAGAGGAATCAGAAATGCAAAAAGGAGAATCTTAATTGGTCCAAATATACAACTCTCATAAAAATTGCAACACATTTCTTGGGGCTAAGCTCACTTCATCAGGCCAGTAAGAGAGTAAAATCACAGGTGGACTTATAGAAGAGCCCGAGTCCTCAGACTAGTAATTGTTCATTTTTCTCAATAGCTTTTTTTTAAGAGGAACTTAACTGAATGTTACTTAATGGACTAAAATTGCTTATATGTTACAATATTCATTAATACATGATTTAGTCAGTGTTTGCTTATTGTAAAATCTTTCCTCACCCTGATTTACATTCTTGACTTTATCACAGGTGGTGTCATCTTTACTGCTGGCAAGGTGCATCACTGTGGGATGTTTGTTTGCTGTGGGTTTTGAAGTGAGCAGAAACAACACCTGGGGCCATATGCAATTACATTTTTCTCCTGAGTTTTCTCCTAGGTAATATTTTTACATTTGTCAATAAAATGCTGTTTAAGCCACCAGCAAGCACGAAAATATTCAAAATAATTTTAATGGTACCTTTTCACCTACTTTTTGGTACTTTTTCAATTGCAAAGTGCTGAAAGGTTATTTTAATAAGAAGATGAAGAATTCTCTATTAGGACAAAAATCAGGAGAAAAAGTAAATTGCATATGGGCCCTGGGTCTTTCAGAGCGCACTAGGAGGAGATGGTTGCATAAATAATCACTTTTTCACGTGCTTTTTCTCCTAGGTGATATTTTAAAAATTGTCAATACAATACATTTAAAACTACCAGCAAGGAAGAAAATACTCAAAATAATTTTGATAATACGTTTTCACCAACTTTCTGGTACTTTTTCAGTTACAAAGTGCTGAAAAATAATTTTAAATAGAAAATGAAAAAATTATCTCCTAGCAGAAAACACAGGTGGAAAAGTTAATTGCATATGGCCCCTGGTCTCCCAGAATGCAATTGGAGGAGAATTCCACATAGCTAAACAGCCTAGGCTGTGACATCACTGGGAAGGCAGGATTTCATACCAATATATATTCATATGGGATTGGGAAGTGCTTGTGATGGTGAAACCCGGATAATTAACATAAAATTGGATATACTGAATAATGTATTACATTCTACTAATATGTTGTTGCGGTGGCTTTTAAATGGCTGTACCATAGGAGTAAAACAATAAATAAATGGCAGTTTCCGAAGCCGATTCCCTATATTCTGCTGAAGGACAGTCGCACAGAATGTCTTTTTTGTATAGTAATATTTAATGTGTAAATGTAATTTTCTGTGCTATTGACCCACATATCTGCCAGCTATGGAGCTAAATGGATCACCTATAGAACAGAGGCTGTTTCCATTATACGATGATTTATGAATTCAAAGCCCAGCTGCAACCTTTTCAGATGTGAGCCCGATTGCCGCACTTCAATAACAAAAAGGTGGCACTTTATAGCAAGGCAATTGATTTATTTCCTTTAGTATTAGGTTGTGGTAATAACCCCTTCAAATTGTCTCTTTTTGAAGACTTTTATGATTGGTTTCGTGCTAGGACATACTTTCAGCAAGGTGACAGATATATGGGTTTAATTTGTAGAAAGTGTTTATTTTATAATTACAGAAATAGTCGAGAGTAGTAAGAGAGTTGTGCTATTGTGATATTAAAAATTCAGTATATCTGTATTAAACGGAACTGTAGATAGAAAATAAACACATTGTTTCACTTACCTGGGGCTTCTCTAAGCCCCCAGCAGCTGTCCTGTCCTGCCCGAGTATCCATTCTCCCGCCCCCGCTCCGTCCCGCAGCTCGTAGCTCCCGTAAGTCGAGACCAGCGCAGCCCTGCCAAGCGTATCCTTTCTTTGCGTTCCCCTCTGCAATAGTGGGGAACGCGAAGAAAGGATACGCGTGGTCAGAGCCGTGCAGGCAGGGCCGGGCCGAGGCATAGGCTGGAGAGGCTCCAGCCTCAGGGCGCAGTGTAGGAGGGGGCGCACAATTCATTCAGCTGTCATTCCTAATTGTGTTTGAAGCAGAAAGAAATAAGAAAAGGGGATACATAGCAGTGACTGCAAGCCAGATAACTAGATATTAAGGTGTTGGGGAGGTTTTGGGCCCTGTGGCACCTCTTAGTCTAATAGCAATCAGTGTGTGACGGCTGGGGTGGCAGGGATGAAGGGGCGCACTTTGGTGTCTCAGCCTTGGGTGCTGGAGGACCTTGTCCCTGCTCTGCGTGCAGGCACAGTGGCCCGGTGGCGAAACTGAAAGTAGCTGGCGGCGGGAGAACGGAGGCTCGTTGCGAAGCGGCGCGGGACAGGACGGCTGCTGGGGGCTTGGTGAAACCCCAGGTAAGTGAAACAATGTGTTTATTTTCTATCTACATTTTCGCTTTAAAGGAAGAAGCTGTCAAAATAAAAAACAAACAAAAAACACCTAACCATATTAAATGGAATCATAGATGAACAGGAAAAAGATGTTATACATACCTGGGGCTTCCTCCAGCCCCATACGCTCTGATCGATCCCACGCCGCCTACCTCCGCTGCCCGCAGCTATGAGAGCCGGGACCCCGCTCTGCCGTCAGTCGGAGCCAGTCTGAGCGTAAGGGAAGTGCGCTGTTTGCGTATCACTGCAGCAGCCACTGATATGTAGAGGGCGCACTTCTCCTGCGTAGGTGGCTCCGATGACGTCAGTGACGGGACCCGGTTCTCGTAGATGCAGGCAGCGGAGGACGGCGGCGTGGGATCGATCAGAGCGTATGGGGCTGGAGGAAGCTCCAGGTATGTATAACATCTTTTTCATGCCCCAATCTCTGATTCCCTTTAACACTTTGCCTGCTTTTCTTGTAATGAAAAGTGATGGGTTAAATGTAACACTCGTAGGGAAGAGGTGCCTAAAAAATGTATATATAAAATAAGATAATACTGTCTTCCCTCTAAAGGTAAGGGACAAGCCACAATAGGTAAGCAAATGTATTAAATGGACAATCAGGCACTCTGTAGATAATGCGTTTCGCGGATCACAGTCCACTTCCTCAGATCAGTAAAAATAAGTTTCTTCAAAAAGCATGTATCCTGCTGGGAGCACCTCTAAGGCAGAGAGGCGAGTTTCTGCAATCTACACTTGTGAGTATAATTTAGTTTGCTTTTTGGATTTTCATAGCCTTGATATACTACTACACTATCAGGGGCTACTGGTGTCCCTGTCTCACTTTTTGTTTCTTCTGGAAGGTCATTTTGACTACACTGGACCACACACCAATGATTGAAATGTGGCCTTCAAGGGGCCCTCCCTCAACTGCATTATTAGCTCTCTATTGGTCCTGTGCTGGTAATAATCACTTCTATAGATGCTTAGAATAGTGGTAATCATTAACACACTGTTCCCCACCCCTTTCTTGCACCTCTGACACTGTGGTTGCCATTGGCAGGTTTTGTTGCGCGTAACAATTGTTATGTATAGAGTGCTTGGGGGGCCCCAATGTAAAACTTGCATTGGGGCCCACAGCTCCTTAGCTACGCCACTGGAGAGGGCCGCTGCTGCACATGATGAAAGAGTAGCCACAACATACTTGGCCTAGGGACAGAAAAAGTATAAATCCTTGGTGACCTTAGCAAGTTACATGAGGGTGATGCTGCAGCATTTTTCTAAAATCCAGAGAACACCATGGAGTGAGGCAGCAAAAACCGTGTCTGTGCAGAAAAGCATGAGTTTTCTGCCTTGTGGGTTTCTGCATTTTTCTGTGCATTTTCCAATTGTGGTTGTGCGCTTTTGTATGCATTTGCGATTGTCTTTTTCGTTTTTCATGCATTTTTGGTGCATTCGCTTTTTGCGTGTTTTTAATATTCTCCCTTTTTCACTGGAGAAAAATACAGTGACTGATTGAAGCTATGCCCCGTCAGGGACAGTGGCAGACATATAGGGGATAGATTTCAGTTACGGCCATCTGGATGCAGTTTTAGGCCCAGTGCACACCAAAAACTTCTAGCAGATCTGCAAAACGCTAGAGGTTTTTTAACCTCCTGGGCGATAATCCCGAGCTGAGCTCGGGGTAAGCCGCCACGGAGGATTTCTCAGCCCCTGGTGGGCCGATTTCCACATTTTTTGCTTTGTTACACACAGCTAGCACTTTGCTAGCTGCGTGTACGAGCCGATCGCCGCCGATTCAGCGCTACCCGCCGCATTAGAGCCCCCCCCCCCCCCGAGACCCCGTGCGCAGCCTGGCCAATCACCGCCAGGCTGCATTAAGGGGTGGATCGGGACTCCCTCAGAGGCTATGACGTGAATGGGGGAAGCCAAACAGGAAATTCCGTTTTTTGAATGGGATTTCCTGTTTGCTCTGATCGCCGGAGGCGATCGAAAGGGGTGGGGGGATGCCGCTGCACAGCGGCTATCATGTAGCTAGCGCTAGGCTAGCTACGTGATTAAAAAAAACGCTCTGATCTAGCGTTTTTCAGAGCGGTTTTCTACTTTCCTATACTTTAACATTGAGGCAGAAATGCATCAGAAATCGAAAAAATGCTGCAGCCCCTGAGTTTGCATTTGTGGAAAGAAACAAACCGCTCTGGTGTGCACCATCCCATTCACTTTCATTAGCCAAGCGGTTTTCCCCCTGCAAGCGTTTTAAAAAAATGCTCCAGAACCGCTCTGGTGTGCACCAGCCCAAAGTGGACCTGAACTCAGACCTCCTCTCTGCTCTAAAAGATACACAACAGCATAAAAACTTTAAACAAAAAAATTTCTTTGTTACACCTGATACAAATCCTAGAATAAATCTGCACTATTTCTACTTCCTGATTCATGGAAGCCGACATCTTGTTTACAGTCTGTGCTTTCAAATGGGCTTTTCTGCCATAGGCAGTCATGTGACACAGGCAAGGGATCAAATTACAACTAGTGATTAGACACAAATGAAAAGAATTAGACAGGCTAAACTCTAAATACATTCAGGGTGCATTTCTCAGTTTTCCTTTTATCCAATGCAAGAGTTCAGGTCTACTTTGTATTTAGAGAGTTTGGCCTGTCTAATTCACCCTCATCTGTGACTTATCACAACTGTAATTTTCTCTCTCAGCTGTGTCGTCAACTGGCTGCCTCGACAAAGCAGCTAATTTGTAAACACAGGATGTTAACCCTATGGCCTTTTACACACTAAATGCGATTCCAATTTTTTTATACAATCGATTTTTGATTCCGATTAAAAAAAAGTACTGCATGCTGCTACATTTGTTTTTAAAATCGGAATCCGAAAAGCGTATTGTATAAAAAAATAGAAATTGCATGTAGTGTGCAAGAGGCCTATGTCTGATTCCATGAAAGCAGGAAGAAAAAACACTGCAGATTTATTGTTAGGATTTGTATCAGCTGCAACAAAGAAAACTTTTTCTTTAAAGGTTATCATACTCTTTTAGAGCAGATAGAAAGTTTTCTGAGTCCAGGTCCGCTTCTACTGAAACAACAACAGTAATAATGGCTCGTACACTCGTCAGATTTTTCTAAACGGCCGGTTGTTTGGACGGTCGGTTGTTCAGCTGATAAGACTGGATTTCAACGATCCAGTCGTTTGGAAAAATCCGACGTGTGTATGTACCTTAAGGCCTCTTTCACACCAAGATGTTGCATTTTAGGGGACGTTAAGGTCACATAACGTGCCCCTAACGCAACGCATGATGGTGTTGAAGTTGGATGTCAGATTGAGCGTGTTATGAGGCTCTTGGTGCTATCCTGGGAAGTCCGGATCTTTTCAATGATTCGGATGATTCGAATCAGATCATTGAAACGATCCTGATTTTTGAACCAAATCTTTGAATCATTTTACTAGGGAAGCAGGAAGCAGGGGTGCAGCAGAGTGAGAGGTGCAGGAGAATGAAGGCACATTGAGGGTGCTAATGGGGAAGGGAGAGATGCAGCAGGAAGATTGTGCTTGTGCACAGAAGCTGCAGTTCCTGTTTCTTCCAGACATCCACTGTGACCCGAATCCTTCTTTGTGATGATCCGGATGATTCGACTCACAAAAAGGATCCACAAAGATCCGAATCGTTCATGATCTGGACAACACTACAGTGCAGTGAATATTAATTAGCCATGTGGCTAGGAACAATAGGACTCTCCCCTTACTGAGCATGTGCAAACAGTCTAACACAGCTAAAACCACCATTAACGCACAGCATGCTGCACTTTCTTTTAGGCTGCTTACACACCAAGACGTTACAGGCGCACGTTAGTGCGCCTGTAACGCTCCCCTAACGCACAGCAATGTAACACAAGTGGGCTGTTCACACAGCCCACGTTGCGTTACATGTAACGCTGCACGTTCTGTGCAAAGTGCAGCATGCTACGGCGTTGGAGCGGCTATAGCCGCGTTAGACTGTTTGCACATGCGCAGTGGGGGGCGGAGAGGAGGCGGGGAGAGCCAGCTACAGTAGCCGCGCACATGGCTACTTAATATTCACTGCACTGGCGGGCGCTGATTGGCCGGCGGGACCACGTGATGCGGAGTGTCTCGCTCCGCATCACGTGGTCCCGCTGGCCAATCAGCGCCACTCTGGGAGACATTATAGGACTCGAGCCGCCTAACGCGGCTCACTCTACCGTCGGCTCTTGCAGCACCATACGTTGTGTTAGGTGCACGTTATGCGACCTTAACGTGCCACCTAATGCAACGTCTTGGTGTGCAAGAAGCCTTAACGTCCAGCGTTGCACTGTAACGCAAAGTGGGCACTGTGAACAGCCCATTGATTTTTCATTACTGTGAGTTGGGATGTGTTACAGGCTGCTCTAATGTGCGCCTGTAACGTCCCACTGTGAAAGCAGCCTTAGACCAAAAGAGCAAGGTGAAAATGTGAGCACTATGAAAGCAGATGTTATACACACTAATAAATGCAGACAACAGCACAACACAAACCTAAGATCAGCAAAAAGAGGAAAACAGGATGAACAAGGCAGAGAGACAAACAAGACCGGAAAGTGCAGGGCTGAACAAAATTGCAGGACGTGGGCTAAGGGTCATGTAAGATGAGTAAGAAACGTGATTCAAGATGGCCAGAGATAAGTATGTCAAACAATGCAGCAAAGTGCTTTAATGATTCTCTCCTTCGAGGGAAGAAAAAAAAAACCTAGGAGACTATCTAAAGGAAAACGAGTCTGTTTCAAATGAAAAGTGTTTTTTGTATCTTTCAAAACATTTCACCATCACCACTGACCAGGTGGCTCCAATGGTTTGAATGTGATAAAGAAATACACACAAATGTAAATGTGAGAAAAGCATTTAGATCAAGCTCCAGGCAATCTGGTTTAGCCTGGATTAGAAGAGCGATTTCCTCCACTATAGCTACAGTATAACTGCCTCATCTTAACCACTGAGGATCGTAATCAGAAAATTACGATTACGCGGAATTTCATGTACCTTTTTTACAATAACGTCTATATGTAAAAGAAATTTATTGTATAATCATTCGTAATTATGCATCAATTTACGCATAACATTTGCATAATTTCGTGCTGACTTTGGCGGTAAATAAGGGTGCGTACAGACATGCGACTATAGTCGTTTAAAACTATCATTACCGACGGCATTGCCCGACGATCGTTCGTAAAAAGTGCACGAACGATCATTAAAACGAACGACCAACGAGATATGTCGTTGGTAAAGAACGATCCATTCTGCCAGATCTTTTCCAACGACCATCGTTTAAAAAGTAATGTCTATACAACGATCGGTCGTTGATCGTTCGTTCTCAAAGCTTTGCACATGCTCAAACAGTTCTTTTTAACACTTGTGTTTGAAATCAGTTTATACATCATGTTGCGCACGCAACGCTCGTTCCAAGATCGTTCGTACACGAACGATGTTCAAAGTAGCCTTTCTTCAAACGATCATCGGCCGATACCTCCTTTTAACATCGTTCATCGTTCAGAACGAACGATCGTTATCGTATGTCTGTACGTACCCTAACATACATGCTATTGCTACCAAAACTGCTACATATGTTTAGGAGAATAGTGGGTACAAAAAACGAATTTTTCAAAAAGACCTTGTCTTTTTTGAGAAAATCGATTTTAATAATGGGAAGAAAAACTTTTTTTTTAAACTCAGAAAAATGGGTTTAAAAAAACATTTTTCTTTGTATATTTAAAATTGATTTTCTCAAAAACTACAAGGTCATTTTCAAGAATTGGTTGTTTAACTTGTAGCCACTATTTTCCTAAACATATGTAGCAATATTGGTAGCAACAGCATGTGTGGGGGCTTTGCAATACCCCACTAAATGCTTACAATTACATACGAAATTAACTACGCTTTTCCCTGAAATTTCGCTTTTCAATTACGATGCGTAATTGTGAATTAGGCTGCGTAATTACGCATATCCGTAATTTTTGCGCATCTCTTAACCTTTTCATGTTGATATTGATTATAGCAAACACTACATAGCTCATGCTGTATTCAGGGGCGTAGCAATAGGGGTTGCAGAGGTAGCGACCGCATCGGGGCCCTTGGACCAGAGGGGCCCTGAAGGGCCCACCCTCAGCTACAGTATTAGCTCTCTATAGGTCCTGTGCTCATAAAAATCACTTCTATAGATGCTTTCAATAGTGGTAATCATTAACAAGTTGCTCCCTATGCCTTTCTTGCACCTCTGACACTGTAGTTGCCATTGGCAGGTTTTGGTGCGCCGTATCAATTCTTACGTATAGTGCTTGGGGGGCCCCATTTTAAAACTTGCATCGGGGCCCACAGCTCCTTAGCTACGCCACTGGCTGTATTTATAGACGTCTGGGCAAAGATGCTGAAATGACATTGTATGCTGATGGATGATGTCACTTTACCTCTAAAGACATAGTTGTTAGAAGCTCAAAGGGAACCTGAGGTTTGAGGGATATGAAGGCTGCCATGTTTATTTCCTTTTAAACAATACCAGTTGCCAGGCTGCCCAGCTAATCGGTTTGTCTGCAGTAGTGTCTTATGGTGTGTACACACTTGAAAGAGTAATGAAAGATCACAGACCAATTTTACCGGAAACAGTAAATTCGGGCGCCTGAGGCAAGTGGACAAAAAGGGCGCCGCCATTCACTCCCATAATAAATATCGTTTAATGGGCGCCCAACAGGAAAAAAGGGCGCCAGAGAAAAATAACGTTTTACAAGCGGCGCCCAGAGACTTTTACTGTTTTATAACTGCTTCTCATGATTACACATTATTTAATGATTTATAATTTTTTAAACATTATTTTTAAACGAAAAACAGCACAATCTTTTTTAAAACATTATTTTTAACGAAAAACAGTACAATCTTTTTTCAAACGTTATTAATGCTTATCACAGGGGGTGTTAGGGTTAGGCACCACCAGGGGGGTCTTAGGGTTAGGCACCACCTGGGGGGTCTTAGGTTTAGGCACCACTAGGGGCAGGGCCGGCCCTAGACTTTTTGCCGCCTGAGGCAAAATTAGAAAAAATCGCCCCCCCCCCAGCCGTGGGGGGGGGGGGGCGCCGAGCTGGAGGGGTAGCGGGCAGAAAGGGGGTATTGGGCCTACAGGCGAGGGAGGGGGGTTCCGACCCCCCTCCCCGCCGCTAGGCCCAATACCCCCTTTCTGCCCGCTACCCCTCCAGCTCGGCGGGCGGCCCCCAGCGCATGGACAGGCAGGTGCCGCCCCCCCAGACCTGCCGCCTGAGGCAAATGTTTCACCCCGCCTCATGAGCGGGCCGGCCCTGACTAGGGGGGTCTTAGGTTTAGGCATCACCAGGGGGGTCTAGGGGTTAGGGGTAGGTACAGGGAGGGTTCTGTAGGAGAGTAGGGTTAGGTATAGCTTTAGTAAAATTCTTATTAATCTTTTATAAAACGTTATTATACATTTCACTTTTTAAACAGGGAAGATTAACGTTTTTACAATTGCCGATTTCATACACATTATTTAATGATTTATAACTTTATAAAACATTATTTTTAAACAAAATATAGCACAATATTTTTTTCAACGTTATTCATCCTTATCGTTTAAAACCCTTTTTAACGTATGCAATTTTACCCCCTTCCATGTAGTATGAGAGCCATACCTACACAGTCTATTCTATGGAGCTGAACTCCCCATCAGAAAAAAATCTTTGCAAGATGCTGCACACAAAGATGCTGTACACATGCAACAGATCAGTACCTGCAAAAGATCAGTTCCTGCAAAATGCATTCATAGTCTATGATATCTGCAGATCCTCATACAGGGCTGGAACCCACAGGAGCGCTTTTGGCAGCGTTTTGGCAGCACTGCGATACGCTAGCAGTTTGCCAAAACGCTGGGCTAATGTTAATGGATGGGGCAACTTCCACAGGAGCGTTTGCGTTTCTCAGAAACGCAAACGCAGGACGTGCAGCATTTTGGGAGCGTTAGCGCTTCAATGTAAAGTATTGAACCACTAGCGGAAACGCTCAGCAAAACCTAAACTGAGCGGTTTTGCTAGCATTTTGCGGTTCAGCACACTGTAACAAAATGAAAAATAATTCACAGGACCAATCAGGATAAAAACGCAAAACGCAAAACGCTAGGCACCCGCTGGGGAAAAAAATACAATGTTGCAAAACGCGACCAAAAACGCGCATGAATCCGCTTGCAAACCGCTCAGACAAAACGCTAGCGGTTGCGTTTTGCGCTTGCGGTTTTCAGTGGGTTCCAGGCCACACACCTTGTTTAGCAGACATTCATCAGACATTCATCAGCATATCTGACAATCATCTGCAGATCTGAAGATCCATCCTGGTGGATCTGATCTGCAGATGAATGTCTGTTAAACAAGGTGTGTATGAGATCTGCAGATATCATAGACAATTAATGCATTTTGCAGGAACTGATCTTTTGCAGCAACTGATCTTGTGCAGATACCGATCTTTTGAATGTGTACAGCATCCTTGTTTTCAGCATCTTGCAAAGATTTTTATCTGATGGGGAGTTCAGCTCAATAGAATAGACTGTGTAGAGTATGGCTCTCATACTACATGGAAGGGGGTAAAATTGGTCTAAGATCTGTCAGTAATCTTTCAAGTGTGTACACACTATTAGTCACACCAGAAACAAGAATGCAGCTAAACTTGTCAGATTGTAAACAAATGTCAGAAACCCCTGATCTGCTGCATGTTTGCTCAGGGTCTATGGCTAAATAAATCAGAGGCAGGGGATCAACAGGACAGCCCGGCAATGTGCATTGTTTAAAATGAAATAAATATGGCAGCCTCCATATCGCTCTTACTTCAGGTGTCCTTTAAAGGGAACCAGAGACGCCGGACATAGAAAAAGAAAAAAAGATTTCATACATACCTGGGCTGGGGCTTCTTCCAGCCCCATAAGCCTGGATCGCTCCCACGCCGCCATCCTTTGCTTCCTAGATCCGCCGGTACCGGGTCCCGTCACTTCCGGCGGACGCGGCCAATTGTCCTCATAACAGGGGCTCTCAGCATACCCTTACGCGTGCGGCTGCGCAGTATGCAGCCGCACACGTAATGGTCTGCTGGGAGCCCCTGTGATGCGGACAATTGGCCACATGCTGACGCCGACTGGCCGAAACTACGGGACCTGGAACTGGCTGATACAAGAAGCGGAGGACGGCGGCGTGGGAGCGATCAGTGCGTATGGGGCTGGAGGAAGCCCCAGGTATGTATAAAATCTTTTTCCTGGCGTCTCTGGTTCCCTTTAAAATAAATAGGCTCTTTCACAACCCTTACAATTGATTGTTTTCTCTGTCCTAAATGTACAACTCAAAAAAGGATCTATTTGTTTTAAAGTGCAGCAGAGTGGTGTAGTGTTTAGCACGCTTGCCTCGCAGCGCTGGTTCACTGGTCCAAATCCCAACCAGGGGACAATCTGCACAAGTTTGTATGTTCTCCCCATGTCTGCCTGGGTTTCCTCTGAGCATAACGATTTCCCCCCACATCCCAAAAACATATTGATAAGTTAATTGGTTTCTTCCTTAATTAGCCCTATACTACAATACATATACTACACAATATAGACATATGACTATGGTAGGGATTAGATTGTGAGCCCCTCTGAGGGACAGTTAGTGACAGGACCATATATACTCTGTACAGTGCTGGGAAAGATGTTGGCACTATATAAATACTAAATAATAATAAGTGGAAGAAGACTACATAGTCCTGAAGAGTTGCAGACCTGCAGAGTTATGTCTTACAGGGAACCTAAACTAAGACTGATATGGATGTTTCCTTTTAAATAATACCAGTTGCCTGGCAGTCCTGCTGATCTTTGTGACTGCAATAGTGGCTGGATCACCGACCTGAAACAAGCATGCTGCTAATCCAGTCTGACTTGACTTCAGCCAGAGCATCTGATCTGCATGCTTGTTCAGGGGCTGTGGCTAAAAGTATTAGAGACACAGGATCAGCAGGACAGTCAGGCAACTGGTATTATTTTAAAAGGAAAAATCCATATCTTTCTCAGTTTAGGTTTCCTTTAAACATGTGAATATATACTGGATCACACTATAGAGAGAACCATCTTCTTCTTTACAAAAGCATACTATGACAGTAAACATGACCAATGGGGAGCAAAAAGTAGAAAAGGAGAGCTGCTGCCCAAGAGAGCTGTGCATGAAAGAAGGGGCTGCTGTACATGGATGTTATAAATGGAAGCAGGCGCTGCACCGGAAGTAAGCTGCTTACATCTGTGCCAAAACGTGATAGCAGTAACCAGTGTGTAATTATACCAGAAAAAAATAGAGCAGCACAAATACTACACTACAATCCATGTCTATGGGCGAATAGATTAATGCATTACACAAAAGACGTCCATGACATAATGAAATACAAGAAAATCCAGCTCCATACAAAAATAATCGTAATCTTTATTAAAAGGGCACTATGGCGAAAAATTGTAAAATTTAAAATATGTGCAATCATAGACAAATAAGAAGTACGTTTTTTTTCCAGAGTAAAATGAGCCATAAATTACTTTTCTCCTATGTTGCTGTCACTTACAGTAGGTAGTAGAAATCTGACAGAAGTGACAGGTTTTGGACAAGTCCATCTCTTCATAGGGGATTCTTAGCAAGGCTTTTATTCTTTATAAAGATATTCCCTAAAAAGGATTTAAACAATGATGCTGGCCAGCTTCCCCGCTCGCTACACAGTTTGGAAGTTGGACAGAGCAACTGCCATTCACTAAATGCTTTTGAAAATAAATAAATCCCTGAGAAACCCCTATGAAGAGATGGACTAGTCCAAAACCTGTCGCCTCTGTCAGATTTCTACTACCTACTGTAAGTGACAGCAACATAGGAGAGCAGTAATTTATGGCTCCTTTTACTCTGGAAAAATGCACTTCTTATTTGTCTATGTTTGCACATATTTTAAATTTTACAATTTTACGTCATAGTGCCCCTTTAAGGAAATCACAATAAAAAGAGTTTAAAACCAAGAGCAGTCACTGAGTACGTCCAAAGTAGGGAACTATATACCATATATGAACAATGCCTTTAATACTAACTCCCTCCCAGGATGGAATGAGAAGTGATCAGAGTAACATATGCAGTAACTAATTGCAAAATGGCGGCTCAATACGCCGCAGGAAGCGTGTCTGTGTACAATAGCCTCTTACATATAGTTCAGCATATATCCGTAAATAACCAATTGTACATTCACCCTGTACACAGACCTGCTTCGTGCGGCGTATTGACCCACAGTTTTTGCTATTAGTTGTTGCATATGTTACTCTGATCATTTCTCATTCCATCCTGGGAGGGAGTTGGTATCAGGGACAGATTTAGGCCATGGCCTAGGGCACCACAGGAGCAAGGGCACCAAAGCAGCAGGCTAAACTGGTGCAGCATTTGCAAGCTTGCAAATACAGCAATGCAGGGATATGCTGGGATATCAGGCGAGCGCCTGACTGCAGTACTCTGCTGCAAGCTGTCTGTGCAGCAGCCATCTTGCCCTCTGTGCACGTTTGCATTGTTGAGGGCAGCTATGGACTTGGGCAGCATTGGAGATGGAAAAAAAAAGAAAGCTTCTGCACTGGAGATGAGCGGAGGAATAAGTGACACTGATGGCTGCTGCGGTGTGAAGGCGAGCTGGCTACCTATACTGAAAAGGAGGAATTAAGGGAGTCATCTGGCCACCTATACTGGAGGCAAAGGGGGGAGGAGTCATCTGGCTACCTATACTGGAGTGGTCATCAGGCTAGCTATACTAGAGGTAAGGGGGGGGAGGGGTCATCTGGCTACCTATACTGGAGTGAAGTGTCATCTCGCTAGCTTTACTGAAGGGACAGTGGCTTTGGGTGGCAACGAGTAAAAATCCGGCCCTGGTTGGTATTATAGACATTGTTCATATATAGTATATAGTTCTGCACTTTGGATGTACTCAGCGGCTGCTCTTGGTTTTAAACTGTTTTTATTGCGATTTCCTTAATAAAGATTACGATTATTTTTGTATGGAGCTGGATTTGCTTGTATTTCATTATGTCATGGACGTCTTTTGTGTAAAGCAGTAACCAGTGGTCTTCCAGCATGAATAGTCACCAATGGACATTCGTGGGTAACCAGGGAACACCTGTACACACTTTGAGAAGGTGCCAGACACAATTAGAAATGATCATCTTGAGTGACCCAAGTCGCAGTCCTTTAGACTGAACTGCGTATAACCTTGTTTCATCAAAACAATTTTAATGCTAATTCAAGTCACCCGTTTTACTCCCATTATCTTGTGCATAAAGATAAAGCTAGGTTAGGCAAAATGTTTATCTTTCTAACTGCAACAGTTAGCGTGCTCTTTCCAAATTAATTACAGCCCGCAGTACTTCTGATCCAGTTTCCTCTAGAGTATACAAATATTTCGGTGTTTTTTGTCTAATCAACCTTGCTTAATTTAAATGGCATATTGTTTGGTTTATCCTTAAACAAATAAAAATTAGATGCTACAAGCATAAGTCATTAAGCTAGGCATTTAGTAAGGATTGAAGTCATAACGGTTGAGATAAAACAACATGAAACCATGCTGGTAGCTTACAAATAACACTCTAGCGTTGCGGTGCTCATATTTAACCATCGTATGGGCTTAAAGCGGACTTTAACTCTTCCACAGGAAAAAAAAGGAAAACACAGAGAAACCTACCCTGTGTGTATTCAGAGAGTTTAGCCTGTCTAATTCCAACTCATCTGTGACTAATCACAACTGTCATTTGATTTCTCCCCGTATCACCTGCCACGACAGATAAGGCAGATAAGCTCATTGGAAAGCACAGGTTCACAATATGTTTGCTTCAATGAAAGCAGGAAGTAGACATACTGCAGATTTATTGCAGGATTTGCATCAGCTGTAACAAAGTAATGTTTTTCTTTAAAGGTTATTATGCCGCTGCTTATCTTTTAGAGCAGAAAGGAAGTTCTGAGTTCAGTTCCGCTTTAAAGAGGACCTAAACTCTTCCACAGGAGAGAAAGAAAACACAGAGAAACCCACCCAATGTGTAGTTAGAGAGCCTGTCTAATTGTTCAAGGGGAACTGAAGTGAGTCCCAGTGCACACCAAAACCGCAAGCAGATCCACAAAACGCTAGCGTTTTTTGGTGCGGATGACAGAGATTTGGGCCAGTGCACACCGAGCGGATTTAGATGCGATCCGCCGGCCGCATCCGCCTGAGCATCCGCTTGGCTAATGTAATTGAATGGGCTGGTGCACACCGGCAGTTTGAGGTTTTTAGCAAACCGCAAACGTGCAGCAAGAGGCACGTTTGCGGTTTGCTAAAAACCTCAAACCGCCAGTGTGCACCAGCCCATTCAATTACATTAGCCAAGCCGATTTTCAGGCGGATGCGGCCGGCGGATCCGCTCGGTGTGCACTGGGCCTAAGAGGTATATGGAGGCTGCCATATTTATTTCCTTTTAATCAATACCAGTTGCCTGGCAGCCCTGCTGATCATCTGCCTCTAATACTATTAGCCATAGCCCCTGAACAAGCATGCAGCAGATCAGGTGTTTCAGACTGTTAGGCTACTTACACACCAAGACGTTGCGTTTTAGGGGACGTTATGGTCGCATAACGTGCCCCTAACGCAACGTATGGTGGTGTTGAAGTTGGACATCAGATTGAGCTGCGTTATGCAGCTCTCAAAGCAGCCGCTCCAGGTTAGTGGTAGAAAGTCCGGATCTTTTTAAGGATTTGGATCATTTGAATCGGATCTTTGAACCAAATCATTTGAATAATTTTACTAGGGAAGCAGACTGGGTGAAATGACTAGCAGGACAGGACTTTCCCTGCACTGTACATTCTGTATGTTCCTGTTTCTGCCAGACAAACATCCACTGTGAACCGAATCGTTCACTGTGATGATCCGGATGATTCGAATCACAAAAAAGATCCGGATCAAATGAACGATTCGTTCATGATCAGGACAACACTACAGTCGTATCCAGGAGTCTCCGCAGTGCAGTGAATATTAATTAGCCATGTGGCTGGCCGCTGAGGAGGAGGGGAGACCTCCTCCTCCAACATTACTGAGCATGTGCAAGCAGTCTAACGTGGCTTAGCCCAGTATAACGTACAGCATGCAGCACTTTGTTTAAACGTGCTGCGTTACTATCTAACGCAACGTGGGCACTGTGAACAGCACATTGATTTTACAGTGCTGTGAGTTAGGCTGCGTTACTCTCTGCTGTAACGTGGGACTTTAACGTCCCACTGTGAAACCAGCCTAAAGTCAGATCTGACAAGACTAGCTGCATGCTTGTTTCTGGTGTTATTCAGATACTACTGCAGAGAAATAGACCAGCAGGGCTGCCAGGCAACTGGTATTGATTAAAAGGAAATACATATGGCAGCCTCCGTATACCTCTTACTTCAGTTCCCCTTTAAGCAGTGAGCATTAAAGTGGACCTGAGCTCTTGCACAGGGCAGAAAGAAAACTTAGAGAAATGCACCCTGTATGCATTCAGAGAGTTTAGCCTGTCTAATTCCTTTTCATCTGTGACTAATCACCACTGTAATTGAATCTCTCAGCTCTGTCAGCTCAGGAATTTCTTCTGCCATGGCAGAGCAGCTAATTTGTAAACTCAGGATGTCTACTTCCACGAAAGCAGGAAGTAGACACACTGCAGATTTATTGCAGTATGTGTATCAGCTGTAACAAAGAAACATTTTTCTTTAAAGTTTATTATGCTGTTGCACATCTTTTAGAGCAGAGAGGAAGTCCTGAGTTGAGGTCAGCTTTAAGGGTGACATTAATCTACCATACACAAGCAGCTTAAAAAGGTAATTTTGTACTTTAATGCAATGGTTAAAATGTTAATCCTAATAGTACTATACTTGCGTTATTAATTTAACTCCTTCCTCCCCACCTAGAATTTGGTACATCCCAAGTATATATAGTATAAAATTCAGGTAGCACCTTCCTTTTTAACCCCGGCCCTCCACTGGTCAGCCAAGTGATTGTGCCAGCAACACATAAGCACTATTTTAACGGCGCTGTGAGTTTTGTGAACACTGCAGGTAGTAGTGAAAGTTGCTGCGCCAGCGCTGGGATCCCTCCGGTGCATGAACAGCATGTGAACAGAGTCACGGAAATATAAATAGTTCTGCACAGTACTATAATATGGTATGTATGTCACACCAGGTTATCTTGTCCTATTTATTCTACCAAGCATCACCATGTCTAGGCTGATATTGATGACATCCTATATTTCCTATGCCAGTATGACACTGGCTGCCTTATCTGTGCTACTGCAGTGTACAAATACCTCCTATTCATTTGTACCATTCCATGCTGATGCTATTTCTGCCGATTTCTGTTTAATATAGCTGCCCTTCACTGTGTCCATTTTGTCCCTGATTCCTTTCTATGTATAGATTGCAGTATCTTTGTTTTGGAAGGGTAATCCTTATTTTTCCACTAGATAATTCTCAGGGATAGTTTTAATTGAAATAGGGCCCTGGGCAAAAATTAACACATTCCCTCCACCCCAATCTAGCTGCATTAGGTGTCCTTCCTTTGCTCTTGTCTGCCCTACTAGGAGTATTAGGCGGCCTTCCACCCAGATAGCTGCATTACGTGCCCCCCAATTCCTCATTCAGCAGCACCTGGTGACCCTTATCCCCCATATGGCAGAATTAAAGTAGTTTCTGTTTCCCCTCGTCCATATAGCAGTATTAGGTAATTCATACCTCTCCCCAGTGGTGTTCAGCTGCCATTTGTCTTACCCCCTCGCCAATCATGCAGTGCATTATATTTGTTCTCCTGCTGGCATGATACCTTCTTCCTTCCTTAGCAGGTTCCAGTCTCCATCCCCACTGGTGCCTCTTGTCCATACCCTGCACCCACATACATGCTCCCTGGCAGTATGATTATTTCTGGATTTTAGGGTTTAGAAACAGTACAATTTTTTTTGCATGCTCTTAGACCTTAAAACCGGGAAATAATTCTGCTAGAGAGCCTGCAGCAGCCTCTGCAATTACCTCCCTGGGATCCAGCGCTTAAGTTTTCTCTCCCTACTCCAGGTGGCGCTGTAAACTTGTTGTGAGATCGCCAACTGTGATCATGATGACAGTCGGCGATCTCACCAGAGGGATCCAGATCCTCCAAGGACAGGAAGGGAAATGGCTACTGGCGTCTGGGTCCCACGGGAGGTGAGTTAAAACACTGCTGCGCTCAAGGCTCTGCACAAGCTTCCTGGCGGCTACCTGGAGTCAGGCTCGGGATTACCGCTCCTGACTTCTTTTTTCCACCCCGAGCCAGACTCAGCCAGACTCAGAGATACCGCCATGGAGATTAAGTAACGTACCAGAGGGTCATGTGAACAGAGAGGCCACAGAGACAAAGGAAAGCCCCGTAGGTGGGGCTCGCCAGCTGAACATGGGAGATTATGCCTTGCTGTGTACTCCTCAGATGTCACCATCAATGTGTGCCACATGCATGGACCTCCACAGTGAAATTGTGTGGTCCTTATCGTCTCTAGGGCCCTGGGCAATTGCCTAGTTTGCTCCTATGCAATCATAACCTCTGATCAGATAATTCTGGTTTGTATGCAAGCTTAATGCATGTTGTATGCAGCTGGGCCAGACTGTGGAGCCTGGGCTGCATGGGGCTCCGCACCCTGAGCTATACCAGTCTGCATGGTCCATGGCACCGCCTCCCCCTCTCCCCAGAGCCCTTGTCCAATCCATGAACAAGGGGCTCTTCCCCACTTCAGGTGCCTACTATTCTCCTTCAAGGGAATCTGAGATGAATGAAATAATGAATTGTATGTGTAGTACAGCTAAGAAATAGAACAATAGCTAATAAACAAGTCATATAATGTTTCCAGAACAGGAAGAGTCAAGAAACTTCGGTTGTTATCTATGCAAAAGAGCTTCTCTGAGCTCCAGGACCCAAATTAGCTGCTGATTTCTGGAGAACTTTATATCAAAGAAACAGTGACAGACAGCTTCAGATAAGGTTTTTACTTCAGAGAAGTTTAAAGGGTCATTAGCTCTGCAAACCACACTCTGTATTTTAATCAATAAAACAGAGCAAACTGACAATATCACAATATGATGCAATGCTATAAAAAACGCTATATAACTGAAAATAAAATATGAGTGTAAGGATATGCACATGCAGATTCTTATCAAGACAGGGCAGGAGCGAGAAACAACATATAAGAAAATACTAAGGGCCCGCAAAACGCTCAAACGCTAGCGCTTTTCAAAGTGCTAGGGTAATAAAAGTCTATGGGCCCATTCTCATGTGGGTGATTTGCGCTAATAACCGCAAATCGCCCCAAAACGCTAAGCAAAAATGCGTAGCCTGCACCATTTTCAGGCTATTTCCCAGCGATCGTGTTTTAGTGCAATAGAAGCGCAAAACGCGATTGCTAAAAAATCGCCCGGTGTGTATGGTGATTTTTTTTTTTGGTGTTAATCGCCAAAAAACGCCAGAGAAAATCGCTAGCAAAATCGCTAGCGTTTTGCGATCAGCAAGTGTGAATGGGCCCTAAAGGTCTGCACAGGTTGGATTTGAAAGTGAATTAGATGTTTCTTTACAAAAGTGCAGTAATTTAAATGTACAACCAGCATACACACACAAGCATACAATCAGCAACAAAAGGAATCACCAATACCAGAACCCCTGTGACTAACTAACTATACAGATATATACAACATATATGCAAACACACAGATCTCACAATATATACAATGGCATACACAGGAACACAGATCTCACGATATATACAGGAGTGGGTAAACCAAATCGGCATACAAGAGACAAGTCAGACAGACAGTAATCAAACCAGGCAATCCGAATATATGATAATACAGACAGTAGGCAAGGAATAGTCAGACTAGCAGGGGTCATTACTGAGAGTTCAGAGTTCAGGACAAGGATCAATGAGCACAGGGCGAATGGACAGAGTCACAACACTGCAAGGAAACAGAATGATCTCGCAAAGTCCACCCTTAAAGGGAACCTAAACTGAGAAGGATATGGATTTTTCCTTTTGAAATAATACCAGTTGCCTGACCCGCCTGCTGATCCTGTGTCTCTAAAACTTTTAGCCACAGCCCCTCAACAAGCTTGCAGATCAGGTGCTCTGACTGAAGTCAGACTGGATTAGCTGCATGCTTGTTTCAGGTGTGTGAGTCAGCCACTACTGCAGCCAAAGAGTTTAGCAGGACTGCCAGGCAACTGGTGTTATTTAAAAGGAAACATCCATATCACTCTCAGTTTAGGTTCCCTTTAAGTATGCAGCACATTAATCAGGTGACTGGCCAGAATTTCCTCACAGTTCCATCTGCTGTCGAGCTGAGGAACTGCACAGCTCCCAGCAAGAAGAGAGCCATCTGCTGGTAGACAGCGGAAGTCCACATCAATGTTCCCCAGTGCTGCCACCGGCAGGATAACAAAGGTGCAGATCCTGACAATTAGACTAATTTCTTTGCTATTCATGTTGTACTCCTTATCCATACTACACATAGAATTCATAATATCATAAGGTGTTTTTTTTTTTTTTTTGCTACAGATTCCCTTTAACATACCCTGCAAATTTGGTGATACTAGTATGTGTAGGAGCTTTGCTATTAACCACTTAAGTCAGCTGCCATTGACTTCAAAGTTACATGCGAACGCAAATTTATGACATGAAAATTTGCGTTAAATATGAACTGGCAAATGGTCGTTATAGGCCAGGAACCATTTGCCGGTGAACATGTTTTTTCCATTCCTATTGCTTAACATGAAATAAATATGGCAACCCCCTTATTAGTTCATATGTGTTTATAGATGTATATGTGGTTCAAGGCATCATTTTTAGCAGCATGGCCTTGGCCCTGTTGGTAGTAGTATCATTTATATTAGGGCTATCTCTGTACTAATATAAATAGGTCCAGAAGAAACTAGCATAGAAATGTTTCCCTAGATACGTACAATACCTCACGCTATAAAACCTGCTGACATTACAGGACAATATTAATATGGCTATGTAAGGCCGTTCAGGCACTAGAGGCATTGGCGGGAGTTTGACAGTTTACTGAACAAATATTTGCAAATGAAAAGAAAAAAAAATTGCAAAAAGGTTCTATAGAAAAGATAATGATTAAATTGCGGTTATAAATGTCTGTCCAAACCTCAAACCAGACCTCCAGAAACACTAGTTAATCTTGACAGTGGACACATGTTAAAGCAAATCTGAATTGGAAATTAATTCCATTAATTAAATAGGCTCTGGAGAGCTTATTAAAAGCTTTCCTAAACCACCACACTTTCACTGCTATGTCTATTAGCATTTTGCCAGAAGCCCACTGTAAAAATCATGGTCTGACTTGACTGTAGGGCAGGAAATTCAACTTTATTCCTGAAGCCAATCCTCCTCACAAGAGAAAAGGAAAGTGGGTGAGGAATCATATCACTGTACGGAGCAGGATGTATGGACCAGGGGCAGGTTTAGCTTCCAGGGCAAAGCCTGTGACTGCAGTTGGGTCACATAGGGATTTACATGGTAGGCTTCTGGCAAAATTATAATAGTTATAGCAATACAAGTATGGAGATTTACAAGAGATTTTAATAAGCTACACAGTGCATGTTTATAGATATTTATGTGTCTTTCATGAAACCTGATATTAACATATTTTGGTTCCTGGACGTAGTTTCTACGTTCAGGAACCATGCGCGCTACCGCGGCCGATCGCGCGCGTGCACACGCACTCCCGGCCACGGATTCGGTAGCCAGGGAATCAATGTATCGGGCTATGGTGCCCGATCATTGATTCCTCTCCCCTGCTGAAAAATCGACAGCTTCTCTCGGAAGCTGCGCCTTTTCTGGCTGTTCCCTCCCCGATGTGTCACTGTAAGCGTGTGTTACGCTTAGAGTGACGTCATGTAAACAAACTCATGGCTCAAACTCACTACTCAAAAAGTAGTACTACACCTGTAAAAAAAAAAAAAATTAAAATTAACACACATTTACATTATAAATCTATTGTTTACCTCCCACCCTCCCAAAACTACCCAAATAAAATGTTTACTATAAAAAAAAAAAACCATTACAATAAAAAAAAAAAACATGTAAATATTTACCTAAGGGTCTAAACTTTTTAAATATCAATGTAAAGATGAAATATTTCTATATTTTTTTTATTTTAAACTTGTAAATAGTGATAGATCCAAAATGGAAAAAATGCACCTTTATTTCCAAATAAAATATTGTCGTCATACATTGTGATAGGGACATAATTTTAACGGTGTAATAACCGGGACATATGGGCAAATACAATACGTGAGTTTTAATTATGGAGGCATGTATTATTTTAAAACTATAATGGCGAAAAACTGAGAAATAATGAATTTTTCCATTTTTTTTCTTATTCTCCTGTTAAAATGCATTTACAGTAAAGTGGCTCTTAGCAAAATGTACCACCCAAAGAAAGTGGCGGAAAAAAACAAGATATAGATCAGTGCATTGTGATAAGTAGTGATAAAGTTATAGGCTAATGAATGGGAGGTGAACATTTCTCACGTGAAAACGACGGAACCTGAATGGGTTAAAGGACTAGTCCAGCGAAAAAAGTAAGCAGTTAAAATCTGACAAAACCCACTGGTCTAGTCCATCTCCTCATGGGGGACTTTCAGAGCTTTCTTTGTGTTCAAAAGCATTTCCTGAACTGCAGTTTAACTGCCAAAATAGTATAATATCAGCCAGCCTCCCTACTCACTTGCACACCATTTTGGCAGTTAGACTTACCAACTGCTGTTTAGGAAATGCTTTTGAAGACAAAGAAAACTCTGAGAATACCCCATGAGGAGATTGACTTGTCCAAAACCTGTTATTTCTGTCAGAATTTAACGGCGTACTTTTTTTCCGCTAGACTGGTCCTGATTAAATAGAGAGCTGTCATGCTTCAAGCATACTTTTTACAGTGAAGCTGGACTGCCAACCTTGCTCTGCTGGTACTTTTTTTCTTTTATTCTTTCTTTCTTTTTCTCTCTCTCTCTTTCTTTCTGTCTTTTTTTTTCAACCCATGAGCTCAATGGATTTACTGGTTTATACAGAGTTTGAACCCAACTTACACTCATATCACTCATGATGAGTCCCTCCAGGTAAATTGATAAAATCTCATGCACTATTGTTACTGATACAAAATATATCTTAACTACTTTGGGACTGGAGGGTTCTGACCCCTTAAAGGACAACCGTAGCAAGAGTAAGCTTCCATGTTTATTTTACCTTTTAACCAATACCAGTTGCCTGGTAGTCCTGCTGATCTATTTGGCTGCTGTAGTGTCTGAATCACGCCAGAAACAAACATGTAGCTAATCTTGTCGGATCTGACAATCTTGTCAGAAACACCTGAACTGCTGCATGCTTGTTCAGGGCCTCTGGCTAAAAGTATTAGAGGTGGAGGATCAGAAGGACTGCCAGGCAACTGGTATTGCTTAAAAGGAAATAAAAAATGGCAGCCTCCATATACCTCTCACCTCCAGTGTCCTTTAAGGGCCAGATCTGTTCTTTTCTTATTTTAAGCAGTGAATACTGTGATTGGCTGTGGAGCTCAGCTGATATAGTGTTAAGTGTCCTTGAAATAGGCAAACTGCACACACTCCAAGAACGTCTCAAAGCACAAGCAGAGGAAAAAGGCCTTTATACATTCTCGCCTTGTACATAGAGAATGCATTATACATTACACATATACGGTAGTACATCCATTCTATATACTTACTTCTCATCAAATCACAACAAAAGAGGTGGCAGTGATATTTGCCCTAATGAGTTAATGTGTATGAGTATTTATGAGGATATGCAGCATTTTAATATGTGAAATATAACTTCACTATCGTTAAAACGAGTCAATGCTCAAGAGAAACCTCAGAAGTTCCTTTGTTCTAGGGTGTCATTAAAGATAATGTTTCATTACAGAATCAAGTTACTTAATTAGGACAAGCAAGTCCATTAGAAATAAGAACTGGGTGTAAGATAAAGAAGCAAACAAGGATGCAGGGAGGAGTTCCCAATGCATTACATCTTATTTAAGTGACCTTCCTCTCAATAGAGAAAGGTCCTCCTATGGATTAGGTGGCAGCTGGATTCTTTCTTCAGATTTGGCACTACACTTAATAGACACTTTATGGCACACAATATATGTATTAGGGTACCTTCAGTGGCATCCCAGACCTCTTATGGACAATGCCACCAATCTTATGTCAGGTTTCTGCCAAATTTGAAGACAGAAGATTGAGAGGCACATGGCCCTGACACCAGGATCTAAAAAGGCTTTAAGCAAATACATGAGACTGCTGAACTTAAAAACACATCGAGAGGAACATTTTACTTGGTACCAAATACCCCCCAATGAAAGCTTAGTTTGTCTTGAAAAAAACGATATATAGATCAATTAAGTGGCACGAGTACAGATGAAGTTATTGTTGATTAAAAAGGGACACCACTGAAGCGTCAAAACGGCTCTGGTCCATTAGGGGAAAACAAGGTCTGGATGCGAAGTGGTTATTGTCCACAAGGAGAGCATAATGTGCTTGTTTTGTTATCAGAGCTTTTACATCCAACCTGAATATTCCTCTGGCCAGGGCGATTGCTTGGGTCTCAGGCTCAGAGCCAGATCATCCACAAAGCAAACCAAGGCAGCTGCCTAGGGCCTGGAGAGAGTCTAGGGGGTCTTGTGGAAACTAGCCCCACCCAATCTTACTAAAAAAGCCTGATGATCAATAGTGGTGGGGCAAAAACTGCTTTTTTTGCCTCACGTTATATTATTTTCTGCTCAGGCTTCCACTTTTAACATTTTTAAACAAAGCAGTCATATTACTGATAATCTGGAAAGGAGTCCAAAGGATTCCTTCATAAGTTTGTGTTTAAATCATTTCTTAACCCAACGTTCATTTATTATAGATCAGTGCAATCTGATGCAAACTCTGCTTTAGTGAGATGGCCCAGTCTGCACCAGTCATGGTCATGCGGTCTATATACCTTACAATATTATATATATATATATATATATATATATATATATATATATATATATATATATATATATATACATACATACAAAAAGTATGTTTGTGTCAGAGTAATACAATACAAGTGTATTCATTGGTTTCCAATGTATACAATCAAAATATATTCATAAGTAAATGGTTTCAAAAGCTATTATTATATCATCTTGTACAAAGAACTCCATTGTGTATCTTAAAACTGCACCTACAGTTTACTGAGATGACCAACAAAAAATGTATCTCTTTAACCTGCTGGGCGGTCTGGACGAGCACAGCTCGTCCAGTACCGCCGGAGGCTGCCGCTCAGGCCCTGCTGGGCCGATTTGGCTGAAATAAAAAGCAGCACACGCAGCCGGCACTTTGCCAGCCGCGTGTGCTGCCTGATCGCCGCCGCTCTGCGGCGATTCGCCGCGAGCAGCGGCGAAAGAGGGCCCCCCTAGCCGCCTGAGCCCTGCGCAGCCGGAACAAAAAGTTCCGGCCAGCGCTAAGGGCTGGATCGGAGGCGGCTGACGTCACGACGTCGGCTGACGTCGATGACGTCACTCCGCTCGTCGCTATGGCGACGATATAAGCAAAACAAGGAAGGCCGCTCATTGCGGCCTTCCTTGTTTATTCTGGGCGCCGGAGGCGATCGGAAGAACGCCTCCGGAGCGCCCTCTAGTGGGCTTTCATGCAGCCAACTTTCAGTTGGCTGCATGAAATAGTTTTTTTTTTATTAAAAAAAAACCCTCCCGCAGCCTGCCTGGCGATCTTAATAGAACGCCAGGCAGGTTAAAGGGATACTGTAGGGGGGTCGGGGGAAAATGAGTTGAACTTACCAGGGACTTCTAACGGTCCCCCGCAGACATCCTGTGTTGGCGCAGCCACTCACCGATGCTCTGGCCCCGCCTCCGGTTCACTTCTGGAATTTCAGACTTTAAAGTCTGAAAACCACTGCGCCTGCGTTGCCGTGTCCTCGATCCCGCTGATGTCATCAAGAGCGCACAGCGCAGGCCCAGTATGGTCTGTGTCTGCGCAGTACACTCCTGGTGACATCAGCGGGAGTGAGGACATGGCAACGCAGCCGCAGTGGTTTTCTGACTTTAAAGTCAGAAATTCCAGAAGTGAACTGGAGGCGGGGCCGGAGCATCGGTGAGTGGCTGCGCGGGCACAGGATGTCTGCGGGAGACCATTAGAAGCCCCGGGTAAGTTCAGCTCATTTTCCCCCGACCCCCCTACAGTATCCCTTTAAAGACAATTTTTCTCCTTTTGGCAATTGCTAAGATGCATAGTACTGTAATGATGGCAATGACAAATTGAAAAAATAATAAAAAAAATACAGTACAGCAGTCCATAGCCTCAAAGACATGGCCGGATTGATACTCAGAATAAAGGTGGGCATCTGATCTAGTGTGGATTCTTAATACAGGTACACAACTAAAGCTGGCCATACAAGTATCAATTTTTACCGGCAGATTTGATCACTGTGATCAAATTGCAGCAGGTTATCAGTGATGCAATAAGCTGCATCCAGTGGTGTAGCAAAAGGGGATGCAGAGCTTGCGGCCGCACCAGGGCCCCACTAGGGCCCTCCTTCATCCATCTTATTAGCTTTTCATTGGTGCTATGCTGTCGGTAATGAACCTCTTTATATATGCACAGCATAGTGGTAATCCTCAACAAACTGTTTCCTTCCTCTGATTACACCTTTCTGACACTGCAGCTGTCCTTGGTAGGTTTTGGGCTCCATAGCAATAGTATTTGGAGCCCCATGTAAAACTCACATTGGGGCCCCAAGCTCCACTGGCTACATCAATTGTTATTTTGACAGATTCACTGCAAATATTGACCCAAATTTCCATCGGACCAGATGACACGTTTTGGTTGATTGGACACGACAGGAGAGCAGTGGTAGATTGACAGCCCAATAGCGTTGCAATGTATTAAACAGTGCAATGCTGCAGTTCAATAGATTTTCAATTGTTTTCATGGGGAAATCTATTGAAAATCTGTGTGCAGTGTATGGGAGGAATCCATATCTCTCTGATCAGATTTATATAAGAGAGGGATTGATCTGTTTGCCACTTTGGGCAGAAATCTATGTGTGTATGGACACCATTGGGCCGGATCTACACTATAAGCACTTTTGTGAGCGCTTGCGTTTGATCAGCACTTGCTGAGCGCTTGTTAAAAAATCGCTCCCATTCACTTGCATTAAAATCGCGGTAAAAATCGCAGCGATCACATACGTTTTTTTTCACATACGCGATTGCGGTGATTTTTTTACCGCAATTTTAATTAATTTTAATGATACATCTCCAGATTTACTTCTTCAGGGCTGGCCATTAAAACCCTTGATGGTTGCTAGGGGCAACTAGGGTTTAATTAAAATTATATAATCTTACTTGAGTTTTTAAATTGTTATCATAGCCCCTAAATCTAGGTCTCTGACTGTCCTGATATAATGCTGGCAAAAATGCATTGTGCAGAGGTTGTGACCGCATAGGTGCCCCTGGACTAAAGGGTCCCTCCTTAATTCATTCTTATTAGCTTTTCATTGGTGCAATGCTGGTAATGAACACCTCTATATGTGCATTGCATAGTGGTTATCCTAATAAATTGTTTTCTTACTCTGATTACACATCTCTGACACTGCAGCTGTCATTGGTAGGTTTTGGGGTTCCATATCAATAGAGTACTTGGGGCTCCATGTAAAACTCGCACTGGGGCCCCAAGCTCCTTAGTTACGCCACTGCCGGCAGATTCAATTACTTTGATTCTATCTGCTGGTTATATATGATGCAACAAGCCACATCAATCATAATTTTGATTGATTCATGACAAAAATTCGGTTGAATTAAGGGTTGAATGGTAAATTTTAATTGATGGGAAATAGTGGTAAATCGATGGCCCATAGCATTGCATTGTATTGGACAGTGCATTGATGCAGTTGAATATATTTTCAATCGATTTTATAGTGAAATCTATTAAACATCTATGTGAAGTGTATGGTGAGATTAAATGCCTCTCAGATCAGATTCTAATGCCTGGTACTTACCATTTCCCCTCAGATAGACGGGTCGAAATGATTATTTCCCTCAGGTCCAATCTGATTTCCGATTGTTTTTCTGACCGATTATCTGATCACTTCTATACAAAACCGATCAGAAAAACGATCGGAAATCAGATTGGACCTGTTGGAAATAATCAGTTCGACCTGTCTATCTGATGGGAAATTGCATGGCGTGTACCAAGCATTAACCAGTTGAGGACCAAACGCTTAAACCCCCTTAGGGACCAAATTTTTTTTTTTTTACAATTCGGTACTGCGCAGCTTCAATGGTTAATTGCTCGGCCATCCAACTTACCACCCAAATTAATCTTGCCTCTTTCGCTTGCCACCAATAGAACTTTCTGTTGGTGGCATTTGATTGCAGCTGCATTGTTTTTTTTTTTTTTTTTATTAGTTTAAATATTTTTTTTTAAATAAAATAATCTATTTTTTAAAATGTTCTTTTTCCCCCTCCCTCCCCAAGATCCAATCAATGTGATCACCTCTCACAGGCATCAGCCTACGAGAGGGATCACTTTGTGTGCCTCTCCTGGGGACAGTTCAGTGACAGAGCGGTCCCCCATACTGTGCTGCACTAGATCGCAGCGCTGTACAAAAGAAAATTGCCGCTTCTTGTCCACTAACAACCTAATCGTGGCTGGCAGGTTGTTCGCAGCTGTCTCCTTGTTCCTTCTGCAATGAATGGGAGCTCAAGCGAGCGCTTGTTCCCTGCTAATCTCGCGCATCGCGAGATGACGCACCAGTGCGTCCAGGAGGAACTAGGAAGCCACACTTGAGGCGCCATCTTGCGTTAGGCAGTTGCAGTGTGGTTAAGGTGCACATACACAGCACAATCAAATAGTTAAATTTTCCCATTTATTCAACCAAAACAATCAAATAGGTAAGACATTGAAATTTTTTTTTTCGATCAATAAAAAACGATCGATAATTCCATTTTTTCAATAAAAAATGTGATTGGATTTGATCTGTGTAGGAAAAATCAAGTTGATTGCTTTGAAAATTGAATGGTGTATATTAGGTTTGATAAAATAATAGATGAAAATCTCTTTTTTTTTTTCAAAAACTGTATTGTGTATGGCCACCTTGAGATGAAAGAGAGATAGACCAGTTTTCCACATTGGGTGGCAATCTAGATGTATATGATCATCTTATTTCTTGTAAATATAATGTAGAATCGCAATGCTTTGTGGTGTGGCCCCTATAGCGTTTAATATAAACAGAGGGGGAGAGAAAAGAATGTACACAAATACTGATTTTTACCACACTTGTCGCATCTCATGAATATGCAGTGTGCGTCTACTCCTGAAGACATATGGAAGCTCTGCATTCCTCTCTGTCATTCCCCCCCTTTAATTAGACCTGTTATCCATTTCATTGTGACAGCTGTATGCCGCTGTATTCCGTTTCTAGTGTTTGTAAAGTGGATCTGCTTATTTAACACTACAGAGCACTGATCTCTTGAAGCGTGATGACAGCAGTAGAGAAGTTGAAACAACTTCAGTCCTTTACCTGCCTTTGATGAACTTTTTAAAGTTCGACTTGTGTCATCAGCAGCAGCGATACGGCGTTTCAAGACTAGCCTACAACCACACTTGAGGCGACACCTAGAGGTGTACAGGAGAATGCAGCCTATCTGAAAAGTTTCAGCACCTTAGCAAGTGGACAGCTCCACACTCGGGACAACGGAAAACGCTAGAGGGCAATTATAGCTTATATGCAATAACTGGATATATTACGTTTTGTTTGCTTTTGTATGCAGAGTATTTACTTATATACGGTTTATGTTGTATTAACAGCTACAACCTAGTAGGCTGTCTGTGCATACAAAATGTGTAAAAAGGAAACTAAACTGATTATTCTCAACTACAGCTGATGATGCATTTGACAACTGGTTGGCTGAACTTCTAATGCTTGTAAAACTGCACCAGAAAGCTATAAGTAATGTTATGCTAAAAAGCAGTATAACAATAACAATAGTATCCCCCACTAGCTAAAAGGTGCATTACTTTTTAACTAGCTACATGAATAAACAATTAGTAATTTAATACATTGCTCTACAAGGGTATGCAAGTTAAAACTCTTTCTCCCTCGTTTTCTCTGTATACACGAATGTACAGACTGTATATGAATACAGAACATACAGAATAGGTATACACGTACATATAGAATAACTCACTTTGTTAAAGACATGCTTAAGTACTAATGCACCAAAGTAAAAGTGATCTCACGATGGTACATCGATACATTGTTACGTGTCAACCCACCAGGCACTGAACTCTGCAAAAATGCAAAGCAGAAGATTCTTGAACTTTTTGAACAAGAAGGTTTTCACGTTTTGATCAAGGAGTTTGGCTGTGGATGCAAGAAAGGCTACAGACTTGTACCGTGGGCTGGGACAACACAGTTAGCAGTGTATAAAAGCAGAGCAGCATTGGCAGTCTCTTGCCGAGCCTAAGAAACTGTTCAATGAAAACAAAACTTGTCTAGTAAAATAAATATTTAACCCCAAATTGACCAACTTTTACTGAACTGTTTTAACTGGGTTGATGCAATAAAGCGTGGTGTGTTGTAATCATGAAAATAGCGTGCAAAGTATTTGTTTGTTTTGAATTATTAAAATCAATAGACAGATAAATAGATAGATAGATAATTTGTGGCATAGTTACAGGCTATGCTTTGCTTCACCCCAAGAAAAATAAAGTCCATGTTGACCATTCATAAAATATTGTGTACCATGCTACGGAAGATGTTGGTGCTTCATAAACCCAGTAAATGGCAATAACGATCAGCCACAATCGGGACTGTTTTACCCACCCTAGGGTGTTATCCACCTTAGTAATATATATATATTTTTATCTTTTCCCACCTTAGAGATATGTTATCCACCTTAGGGATGTCTTATCCATCCTTAGGTAAGGAATGTTTTTCTCACGTTAGGCATACGTTGAAACTGCTGCCATAAGTTAGTGCTTTCACCACTATGGTAATGTGTGAATATGAATAAGTATATCATTCATCATCAGCCCATGTACTTTCCAGGTAAAGGTAAGCTTTAGTACAGTGCACTCAAGCTAAAGCATAGCTCTCCCCGGTATCAGTCACCCTCAGTAGGTGTCTTTTTGATCTGCATTGCTTATTTAACCACACTACTGAAATAATAATAAGAATATAAAGAGCAGCCTCCCCACTGCCAGTCCCTGCAAACTTACACAGACACATTCCCACAGACTCGCACACAGACACAATGTTGAGCTAAATAACGTCAAACCTCCTAGACCAGAAGAAAACTGTCAGGATCAGGAATAGCTGCACCCCTGGCCGTGGCGTGTTACAGCCCTGCATTGAGAGGCATTAGAACAACTACAGCAAGCCCTGCACACTCACATAACACAGACACACAGAGCTAGCACAAGGCTTTCAGCTGAACGATGCGGATCTGCTTATTCTGCTCCAGAGGAAGACAAGACAGCTGGAGATCTCATTCATTTAATCTCAGCCTACTAATGAAGGAGCAAAGCATCACTGCCACCTCCATCAGATCCCTTATCCTGCATTTTCTCCTTCAGCATTAGCAGCAGCACAGTCTGCTGACTTCAAGATTTTCACTAGTGGAAAGCCATACACAATTTCTTCTCTGTATACCCCCCCCCCCCCCATACACAATGTCATGTTACAGGATGAGCAATCCTAGAATCACTAAACACAGCACTAGATGCTACCCTAGTTTGGAAAGGCAATCAGCTCCCCTGTTCAGCCTTGCTGCTCTCAATGCCCAGTGGATTAAAAGAAAGGGGGGGGGGGGGGTGTAGAAAGACTTACCTGAGGTTATGTCACAGAGGACCAGGGAAATGCAGATTGAAGTGTAAGATCTCAAGCCACTGCAGGGATAAGTAGTTGTAGAAAATAAAAATCAAATCTCCCAGGAATAGAGAGGAGGAGGAGGAGGTAGAAGGGGGGAAAGAGCCAGAGCTGTTTGCCGGATGGGGGGTTGGTTGTGTCTGTTTATCTCACAGATGATGGAGAGCTCAGTGTGCCAAGAAGAAGAATCTTTGAAGAGGTCTCAGTCGCAATCCAAAGCATAAGAGCCTCTAACTGCTCTACGCTGTTGCCTGCCCTATTTCTGCTGCCAGGATCACAGCTCCTGCACGTCACAGGGCGATTTACATATTCCACCCAATAGCTGATACCTGTGTGTGTTCAATGCAGCCTCAGGATGAGTAAAAAAAAGAAAAAGGACGCTGGATCTCTCCTGAGCACAGGACTGCATGTATTCATCATAGAGGGAGCACTGAAGCCATCCTGTCTCATCATCGCTGCATGTTACTCCCAAGCAAGCCTGTGGTGGGTTTACAGCATGTGTGTGATGCTGCTGCCCAGGAGGTGCATCCTCAATTGCTCTGTGGTGGTCATTATAGTCTGAGACGTGCTTGTTACATAGCAAAGGTCATAAATCTCTCACTGTACCTCTGGGTCCGCTGAGAGCTGGAACTTGTGTCAAAGCAAACTGAGGTGAAAAAATAAAAAATAAACAAACAAAGCAAAAATAGATACTTACCCTAAAAAAGAAAGAAGCTTTCTTGTGTCCTCCCTTCTTGCCCCAGCGCGGCTGTACAGCATCTGGCAGCACGGTGGCATAGTGGATAGCACTCTCACCTTGCAGCATTGGGTCCCTGGTTCGAAATGTGTTTTTTATTTTCACTATGTGCATGGAGTTTGTACATTCTCATGTCTGTGTGGGCTTCCTCCAGGCACTCCAGTTTCCTCCCACATCCCTAAAACATACAGAAAAGGTAATTGGCTTCCCCCTTAAAGGGGAACTGAAGAGAGAGGTATATGGAGGCTGTCATGTTTATTTCCTTTTAAACAATACCAGTTGCCTGGCAGCCCTGCTGATCCTCTGCCTCTAATACTATTAGCCATAGCCCCTGAACAAGCATGCAGCAGATCAGGTGTTTCAGTGGTTCAGACTTATAAGTCTGATCTGACAAGACTAGCTGCATGCTTGTTTCTGGTTTTATTCAGATACTACTGCAGAGAAATAGACCAGCAGGGCTGCCAGGCAACTGGTATTGATTAAAAAGAAATAAACATGACAGCCTCCATATACCTCTCTCTTCAGTTCCCCTTTAAAGAATACCTGAAGTGACATGTGACATGATGAGATAGACGTGTGTGTACAGTGCCTAGCACACAAATAACTATGCTGTGTTCCTTTTTTTCTTTCTTTGCCTGAAAGAGTTAAATATAAGGTATGTAAGTGGCTGACTCCAGACAGGAAGTAACTACAGTGTGACCCTCACGGATAAGAAATTCCCCTTTTTATCTCTTTCTTGCTCTCATAAGCCATTTTCTGCTAGGAAAGTGTTTCATAGTTGGAACTTCTTATCAGTGAGGGTCACTTCCTGTCTGAGTCAGGACTGAGTCAGCCACTTACATACCTGATATTTAACGCTTTCAGTCAAAGAAAGAAAAAAAGGAACACAGCATAGTTATTTGTGTGCTAGGCACTGTACATACACATGTCTATCTCATCATGTCACATGTCACTTCAGGTATCCTTTAATAAATTGCCCTAGACTATGATACATACACTACACGATACATACATAGACACATGACTAGGGTAGGGGTTAGGCGGAGCTGTTGTATTCAGCGTAGGAGTTTTTGGCGCACCCGGGGCCACCATAGGCCATAATAGGAATTACGGCTATAGCAGCGCTTGCTGAGTAACTTCGGCGCCGTCAGAAGACGGAGCAGAAGTTAAATTTTAAAACACTATAATTTTGGCCTCCACCTATAATGGAAGCCGAATTATATCATTCCCCACTATCCATGTGGAGCTAAACGGGAATAGTAAGTAATATCGCCGGGAACTTGTGCAGCAGCAGGATAAGCCATACCAGCTGTATCCTGCGCCCAAGTCTCCCAGCGCCGATTACATATTTATGCGGATTAGATTGTGAGCTCTTCTGAGGGAGAGCTAAGTGACTAGTCAATATACCCACATAAGGACCACAGGATTTTTATATGATCTGTGCTGGGTGGGCTCTTCAGCCCACAGCATAGATCGTGTTGCAGGCAGGGCGATCAGACTTCCCCCCTTTTTTCCCCACTAGGGGGATGTCTTGCTGGGGGGGGTCTGATCGCCGCCAGCTATCTGTGTTTAGCAGGGGGGGGGGCTCCTCAAAGCCCCCCTCCGCAGCGCTATTCCCCCCTCCCTCTCCTTCCCTCCCTCTCCTCTCCTCTATGGGCGGTACAGGACAGTGATGCGTCCTGTACCGCCTATGATAGGCTTCAGCCTATCAGACAGCGGCGGTTCCCGGCCAATCAGAGGCCGGGAATCGCCAATCTCCTTTAGGGTGCTGCTGTGACAGCAGAGCCGTACGCTGTAAACACCGGGGATTTCTTCCCCAGGTGTTTACATGTCCCCTGCGAGCCGCGATCGGAAGCTCGCAGGCTGTTCACGGAGACTCCCTCTATGAACTGACATGGAACGGCCACTCGAACGAGCGACCGTTTCCATGGAAACACCACTGCGACCAGCCGCCGCCTATCGGCATTGGCTGGTCATAAGTGGATACTCTGTACAGCAATGCGGAAGGTGACTGCACTATATAAATATTAAATAATAATAATCAGCGCATGTAGGGCTGCACTTGTGCAAAAGTACCACATCGCTGGTGAACTGAACGAAATTGGCTTCAGCTTACTGGGCAGGCATATCCATACTGGTGCATGCTTATACATGGTGGGGAGAGCAGCCAGGAGAACAAGCTCTTGTCAAATAAGTCCAGAGGCACCCTGCATGGCAATGGTGAGGTCAAGGAGGTCATGAAAAGCCTCTGGACTTGACAGACTTCCTTCTAAATAGTAGAAGGAAGTCTATTTTTTGTTTTTTTTATTTCTCTTTGTGTTCACTTTAAAGCCCTAGTCTAGGTTTTATTCTTTTTTTTTATGTGTGCTGAGTGGACTACAGCATCATTTGCAATGCACAAATGTTTTCAGTTTTCAATGATGTAACTAGGTTTTAAATGCTGACTTTTCATGCTTATATCACATTTTATTGCGCTGGATGTTCAGTAGTCTGTGTCTGTCCAAACTCCTCCCCATCTCAGAATTACTCACATTAATTAGTCAGAAAGGATGATTAAGATAAGTCTTGCAAAACTCAAAACATTTTTTTATTGAAAATATAGGCAAGCCAGCACCAAAGGCAACATTCAGGCGTTGATAATTATCATTTTTGCTGGGAGTTCTGGTGCCCAACAGCACATCATTTGGCACCCAGTTTTTTGGAGCACCCAGCAAAATGCGATTTGGGACCTGATAATTAATATTTTTTTGTGGGAGTTAGGCGTCAGGAAGGGGGTTTGAGTGTGTGGGGAGGGCAATTAGGGTCAGGGCTGGTTCACACTGCAAGAGCTTTTTCCAAGTGCTTGTCATTTTATAAGCTCTTACTAATGTAATGCTATGAGTTTGTTCTCCCGTGGGCAATGCGATTTTATAAAAATCACCCATAGCATTGCATTGGCAAGAGCTTTGCAAAATACTAGCGTTAAAAAAGTTTTGTGAAAAGTGTGAACCAGGCTTTAGGTAGTGTTGGGCGAACACCTAGATGTTCGCGAACGTTCGCCGAACATCGCCGCGATGTTCGGGTGTTCGCGACGAACTCCGAACATAATGGAAGTCAATGGGGACCCGAACTTTCGTGCTTTGTAAAGCTTCCTTACATGCTACATACCCCAAATTAGCAGGGTATGTGCACATTGGGAGTGGGTACAAGAGGAAAAAAAATATTTGAAAAAGAGCTTATAGTTTTTGAGAAAATTGATTGTAAAGTTTCAAAGGAAAAACTGTCTTTTAAATGCGGAAAATGTCATGTTTCTTTGCACAGGTAACATGCTTTTTGTCGCCATGCAGTCATAAATGTAATACAGAGAAGAGGTTCCAGGAAAGGGACCGGTCACGCTAACCCAGCACCAGCAGCAGCACACGTGATGGAACAGGAGGAGGAGGCGCAGGAGGAGAAGGCCACGCTTTTTGAGACACAACAACCCAGGCCTTGCATGAGGACAAGAAGCGTGCGGATAGCATGCTTTTTACTGCCATGCAGTCATAAATGTAATAAAGATGAGAGGTTCCATAAACAGGGACCGGCAACGCTAACCCAGCAGCAGCAGCAGCACATGTGATGGAACAGGAGGAGGCGCAGGAGGAGAAGGCCACGCTTTCAGGCGCAACTCAGGCCTTGCATGAGGACAAGAAGCATGCGGATAGCATGCTTTGTACCGCCATGCAGTCATAAATGTAATAAAGATAAGAGGTTCAATAAACAGGGACCGGGCGGCAACGCTAACCCAGCAGCAGCAGACGTGATGGAACAGGAGGAGGCGCAGGAGGAGAAGGCCACGCTTTCAGGCGCAACTCAGGCCTTGCATGAGGACAAAAAAATGCGTGCGCAAAGCAATGCAATGAGTAGTTTTCAGGACATAATGGGCTATTCGGAGGAGCTATTCCCACCCCCACAATCTTCTACCTGTGAAAGGTCAATGGAACAGCCACAAATGTTGTGCCCGGATTCACAACCTTTTTCTGTGGAAAATGCACCTCGCACTGAAATGCAAGGCGAGGCCGAGGATGAACATGACGTCAACAACTCAACATGACGCAAAATGGGGGCGGAACAGAAAGCTGCTTTCAATGTTTTGAAGGCCTTAATTGCCTCCGGAGGCCAGTTAGATGCATCATTCATCACACCCAAATCCCAGAGCAATGTGTGCAGGAATTTGAATCGCAGGAGGTGTACCGAGATCATCTGGACAAGTGACCAAGTGACAAGTGACCAAGTGACAAGTGACAAAGTGAAAAGTGACAAAGTGACCAGTGACAAAGTGACAAAGTGACAAAGTGACTGACAAAGTGACAAAATGACAAAGTGACAAAGTGACAAGTGACAAAGTGACAAGTGACAAAGTGACAAAGTGACCAGTGACAAAGTGACAAGTGAGAGGTTGTTCTGGGGAGCTCTACTCCACTGCACACAGTCACATATGAGGAGAGGTCTCGTCGGGACTGCTGATCCTCCTCAGCTTGCTCAAAGCCTTGAGGGTTCCTGAAGATCCTCTGCTTGGAGTTCGCCGGGGTTCAGCTTGGTGTCGGGGTCGGCGGCGTCCTCCTCACTCCAACGTGGCAGATCTTCTGTTGAATGAAAAAAACACAAACATTTTTTAAAGTCCAGTACCGCTTCTCAAGGACTCACCAAGAGATGCAGGAGCGCTTCAATGTAGCGCACCATTGCTCGCTGGGTGATGTCCCTCCCTACGCGCTGGAATTCTACGCTGCACATGCTAGCACGCTTTTGCGCAGTGCCGAGGCGCATTCCAGCAGCTAGCTACCAAGCTTCTGTGGATCTGATTGGGCCACCATGTTGGATCTCTGCCAAGTCCTGCAAAATTTTGAGCAATCCACATTGCTTGTGACTGAGCAGTGACAACTCTACAGTCAGCATTACAATACCACTGCTGTGTTTACTGAAGAAATCAATGTTGAAGATGGAAACCGCTGGCATGATGCAAGTAGGGGAATCTGAAGATGAAAACGATCAGCGTGATGATACCAACATCAAGCAACCTGCCTCAGGAAACGCTGGTCCCAGCTATGACAAAGAACAGGACGAGGAACAGCTGGAGTTGGAGCAGGAATTGGATGCCCCCACTGCCGAGGGACAGAGCGGTGCACGTTGGACTTCCACAATTTAGCGGGAATGGACAGCAGAAGAGGAAGAAAGTGATGCTGGTGACGAATATGGTGCATCACAACAATCACAACGCTCACAAGAACATGAAGACAGAGGAGTCTGGCAGGATTCTCTGGCACACATGGCTCAATTCATGCTAGACTGCATTGAACGCAGCCCGCGCATTATTCACTATTCATTATTATTCATTATTCTGGACAACACCAATTACTGGGTTTATACCCAGTTTATACAAACACAATGTTAAAAAACTGATTGAAGAAAGTGTCAGACAGGTCAAAAATGGAACAATTCCAGCAGGCCCTTGAGGATGGAGACTTTAGAGAGGAGATTGACATCCTCCTCCTTCTCTAGCCAGTTGTACGCCGACAGACTGACTTCAGCAAACCCAGGAGGACCAGGAGGGCAGCAAAGAACACAAGCTGCTGCTAGTGCCCAAAAGGGAATGGTATTGGCAGTGTCCTTGGAGTGAGAACATTTTCTGACACCCATGCAGCAGCCCACAGAACAGCAATCGGGCAGTTCCACATCCTCCAACACCAATCGCCTGGAGAAGATGGTCAAGGACTACATGTCAGATGGCTAGAGTTGAGCTGAAATTTTCGTAATTTTGCATTACTAAAATTACGCATGCGAAATTTGCGATTACGATGCGAAATTACAGTAGCGTAATTGCCATTAAAATCGTAATTGAAAATACAATAAGCGTAATTTTCAACGCGTAATTTCGCGTTTCGTTCATGCCGTAATTTCGCATTAAACGCTACCGTAATTTCGTGTTAAACCGGAACGCTCCGTATGGGCCCGTTTCCACTATAGCGTTACGAAATCGCCGGCGAATCACCGCAGGCAAATCGCATGCGGGTGCGATTCCGCATGCGTTTTTTGCCGCGATTTCGCATGCGATTTCGCATAGGTAAGGCTGTATGCGATTTTAACCATGTCACTGCCTGTGTGAATTAACATGGGTACCTATGCGAAATCGCATGCGAAATCGCGGCAAAAAACGCATGGGGAAAACGCATGCGATTTCCCTATTAAATACATTGCGTGCGATTCGCCTGCATTCCACACGCAGGCGAATTCTGAGGCCCCTACCCTGCAGATTTTTTCTGCACAGAAAAACGTGCGGGGAAACGCACAAGTGGAAACAGTCCCATCCACTTGTACTGACTGTGCGAATCCGCATGCGTTGCCCGCATGCGGATTCGCGATAGTGGAAACGGGCCCTAAAATATAAAAAAGCCGCCGACTTTAAGGGTTAATAGCAAAGCCCCCTTAAATGCTAAGAGCCTCAAATTTGGAGAATATATTAAGGAGGTCAGGAGGAATAAGAGGAAAATTTTTTTTTTCAAAAAGACCTTATAGTTTTTGAGAAAATCGATGTTAAAGTTTCAAAGGAAAAATGTAAACATTTAAAAACCCGCCGACTTTAACGGTTAATAGCAAAGCCTGCTTAAAGTTTAGGAACACCAAATTCCCAGGGTATATTAAGGGGAACAGTGGGAATAAGAGGAAAAAAAATTTTTTCAAAAAGACCTTATAGTTTTTGAGAAAATCGATTTTTAAGTTTCAAGGGCGAAAATGTCTTTTAAATGCAGAAAATGTCCGGTTTTTTTGCACAGGAAACAATAGTGTATTATTTTCATAGATTCCCCCAAGTGGGAAGAGTTTTACTTACTTCGTTCTGAGTGTGGGAAATATTAAAAAAAACGACGTGGGGTCCCCCCTCCCAGACCTCTTTAACCCCTTGTCCCCCATGCAGGCTGGGATAGCCAGAATGCGGAGCACCGGCCGCGTGGGGCTCCGCACCCTGACTATACCAGCCCGCATGGTCCATGGATTGGGGGGTCTCGGAAGGGGAGGGGCAGCCAAGCTTTCCCCTCCCCCTCCGAGCCCTTGTCCAATCCAAGGACAAGGGGCTCTTCTCCACCTCCGATGGGCGGTGGAGGTGGAGGCCGCGATTTCCTGGGGGGGAGGTTCATGGTGGAATCTGGGAGTCCCCTTTAAAAAGGGGTCCCCCAGATGCCCACCCCCCCTCCCAGGAGAAATGAGTATAGAGGTACTTGTACCCCTTACCCATTTCCTTTAAGAGTTAAAAGTAAATAAACACACAAACACTTAGAAAAAGTATTTTAATTGAACAAAAAACATAACCACGAAAAAAGTCCTTTAAATATTCTTAATTAACCATTAATACTTACCTGTCCCTTTAAATAAATGATCCCTCGAAATAGCCTCGGAAATGTTCTATCAGTTACAATGTAACAAAGTTATTACAATGTAACAACTTTGTTACATTGTAACTACGCCGCACCCGACGTCACTCGCCGCCGCCGCATACGCGTCTGCGCTGCACACATTCCCGACAGAGCTCTGAGCTATATAGCTCTGAGCTCTCTAAGCATCTTTGTATTTGGGCTCCAAGGAGCCCCATTGGTCCTTAGCAGACCAATGGGGTTCCTTCAAATCAAAAGGAACCCCATTGGTCTGCTAAGGACCAATGGGGCTCCTTGGAGACCAAATACAAAGATGCTTCTCAGAGCTCTGAGCTATTTAGCTCAGAGCTCTGTCGGGTCCGTGCAGGACGCTAAGTCCCCGCAGCTCCCGCTGTCCACCCCACCCACATCTGTCACCCACATGTCACCCACATGTGGGTGACATGTGGGTGACATGTGGGAGAGGCGGGGAGGGCAGCGGGAGCTGCGGGGACTTAGCCTCCTGCAAGGACCCGACAGAGCTCTGAGCTATATAGCTCAGAGCTCTGAGAAGCATCTTTGTATTTGGGCTCCAAGGAGCCCCATTGGTCCTTAGCAGACCAATGGGGTTCCTTTTGATTTGAAGGAACCCCATTGGTCTGCTAAGGACCAATGGGGCTCCTTGGAGCCAAAATACAAAGATGCTTCTCAGAGCTCTGAGCTATATAGCTCAGAGCTCTGTCGGGAATGTGTGCAGCGCAGACGCGTATGCGGCGGCGGCGAGTGACGTTGGGTGCGGCGTAGTTACAATGTAACAAAGTTGTTACATTGTAATAACTTTGTTACATTGTAACTGATAGAACATTTCCGAGGCTATTTCGAGGGATCATTTATTTAAAGGGACAGGTAAGTATTAATGGTTAATTAAGAATATTAAAGGACTTTTTCGTGGTTATGTTTTTTGTTCAATTAAAATACTTTTTCTAAGTGTTTGTGTGTTTATTTACTTTTAACTCTTAAAGGAAATGGGTAAGGGGTACAAGTACCTCTATACTCATTTCTCCTGGGAGGGGGGGTGGGCATCTGGGGGACCCCTTTTTAAAGGGGACTCCCAGATTCCACCATGAACCTCCCCCCCAGGAAATCGCGGCCTCCACCTCCACCGCCCATCGGAGGTGGAGAAGAGCCCCTTGTCCTTGGATTGGACAAGGGCTCGGAGGGGGAGGGGAAAGCTTGGCTGCCCCTCCCCTTCCGAGACCCCCCAATCCATGGACCATGCGGGCTGGTATAGTCAGGGTGCGGAGCCCCACGCGGCCGGTGCTCCGCATTCTGGCTATCCCAGCCTGCATGGGGGACAAGGGGTTAAAGAGGTCTGGGAGCGGGGACCCCACGTCGTTTTTTTTTAATATTTCCCACACTCAGAACGAAGTAAGTAAAACTCTTCCCACTTGGGGGAATCTATGAAAATAATACACTATTGTTACCTGTGCAAAAAAAACTGACATTTTCTGCATTTAAAAGACATTTTCGCCCTTGAAACTTAAAAATCGATTTTCTCAAAAACTATAAGGTCTTTTTGAAAAAAAAATTTTCCTCTTATTCCCACTGTTCCCCTTAATATACCCTGGGAATTTGGTGTTCCTAAACTTTAAGCAGGCTTTGCTATTAACCGTTAAAGTCGGCGGGTTTTTAAATGTTTACATTTTTCCTTTTAAACTTTAACATCGATTTTCTCAAAAACTATAAGGTCTTTTTGAAAAAAAATGTTTCCTCTTATTCCTCCTGATCTCCTTAATATATTCTCCAAATTTGAGGCTCTTAGCATTTAAGGGGGCTTTGCTATTAACCCTTAAAATCGGCGGCTACCTAACATTGATACATGCGTCAACTTTTCCGCTTCGGGAGCATGACCATATGCATTAATTTTGTAATAGCCGTTGCAATGCGAAAATTACGCGAAAATTACGCTTACGCGAAATTTCGCGAAATCCTTCTTCATTACGATTATGTACTTACGGCCATAAACGTAATTACACTAATTACGCGAAATTTCGCGAAATCGTAATTACTCCATTACGCTCATCTCTACAGATGGCGTAGCTGTGTTGAACAATCCATCTGCAGACAGACGGTGAGTGTGACAGCACAGAAGGACCATGGCAACTCACTCATAGTACCACAGTTTGATAGTGCTGCCCAAAAAATTATATGGATCCGTGGACCCGGGCAGTACTGGGAAGTGGGAATGCAGATTTTAGTACCTAAACACACGATACAACATGTTTTCCGGGGTCGGACTCTGAGGCACATACAGATGGTCCCGATCATCATCCTCATCATACAACTCTTCTCCTGAGTCTGACCCACCCACCACCTCTGCCACCCCAACATCCCCAGACACAGACCCCTCATCGTCCTCAACATTAACTTGGGATGCTGGCCTGAGCCAGACCTCCTCCTCCACATCAGGTCCCATCATCTCCTCAATGGCAGCCCTCAATAATCGCTCTGGCGCCGGACCGATGGACACAACGTTCTCCTCCGGGGAGGGCTGCTGCTGACCACTGGCTGCTGGGGTGGATGTTATAGCTTGCGTGGGGCGTTGGCTGTTGCTGTTGTTGGGAGTGCTGCTCACAGCGGAGGTCTCTGAGGAACTCATGGTGAGCTCATATAGTGGTTGACGTTGAGTGGAGTATTACTGATCCCAGCAATATACACACTGACTGGCAGAGTACGCAATGCTATATAGTGGTTGACGGTGAGGGAAGTACTACAGATCCCAGCAATATACACAGTGACTGGCAGTACAATGGTATGGGTGGGTGAGCAGAGTACTACAGATCCCAGCAATGCTATATAGTAATGGGGTGACTGAGTGAGCGGCAGTGTACTACTGTTCCCAGCAGACACAGAGTGGCAATAAACACAATGCTATATAGTGTGGCTGAGCAAGGTACACAGAGTGGCAGTAAACACAATGCTATATAGTGTGGCTGAGCGAGCGGTGTACTACTATTCCCAGCAGACACAGAGTGGCAGTAAACAGAATGCTATATAGTGTGGCTGAGCGAGGTACACAGAGTGGCAGTAAACAGAATGCTATATAGTGTGGCTGAGCGAGCAGTGTACTACTATTCCCAGCAGACACAGAGTGGCAGTAAACAGAATGCTATATAGTGTGGCTGAGCGAGGTACACAGAGTGGCAGTAAACACAATGCTATATAGTCTGGCTGAGCGAGCGGTGTACTACTATTCCCAGCAGACATAGAGTGGCAGTAAACAGAATGCTATATAGTGTGGCTGAGCGAGGTACACAGAGTGGCAGTAAACACAATGCTATATAGTGTGGCTGAGCGAGCGGTGTACTACTATTCCCAGCAGACACAGAGTGGCAGTAAACAGAATGCTATATAGTGTGGCTGAGCGAGCAGTGTACTACTATTCCCAGCAGACACAGAGTGGCAGTAAACAGAATGCTATATAGTGTGGCTGAGCGAGGTACACAGAGTGGCAGTAAACACAATGCTATATAGTGTGGCTGAGCGAGCGGTGTACTACTATTCCCAGCAGACACAGAGTGGCAGTAAACAGAATGCTATATAGTGTGGCTGAGCGAGGTACACAGAGTGGCAGTAAACACAATGCTATATAGTGTGGCTGAGCGAGCGGTGTACTACTATTCCCAGCAGACACAGAGTGGCAGTAAACAGAATGCTATATAGTGTGGCTGAGCGAGGTACACAGAGTGGCAGTAAACAGAATGCTATATAGTGTGGCTGAGCGAGGTACACAGAGTGGCAGTAAACACAATGCTATATAGTGTGGCTGAGCGAGCGGTGTACTACTATTCCCAGCAGACACAGAGTGGCAGTAAACAGAATGCTATATAGTGTGGCTGAGCAAGGTACACAGAGTGGCAGTAAACACAATGCTATATAGTGTGGCTGAGCGAGCGGTGTACTACTATTCCCAGCAGACACAGAATGGCAGTAAACAGAATGCTATATAGTGTGGCTGAGCGAGGTACACAGAGTGGCAGTAAACAGAATGCTATATAGTGTGGCTGAGCGAGCGGTGTACTACTATTCCCAGCAGACACAGAACAGTAAACAGAATGCTATATAGTGTGGCTGAGCGAGGTACACAGAGTGGCAGTAAACAGAATGCTATATAGTGTGGCTGAGCGAGGTACACAGAGTGGCAGTAAACAGAATGCTATATAGTGTGGCTGAGCGAGCAGTGTACTACTATTCCCAGCAGACACAGAACAGTAAACAGAATGCTATATAGTGTGGCTGAGCGAGGTACACAGAGTGGCAGTAAACAGAATGCTATATAGTGTGGCTGAGCGAGCGGTGTACTACTATTCCCAGCAGACACAGAACAGTAAACTGAATGCTATATAGTGTGGCTGAGCGAGGTACACAGAGTGGCAGTAAACAGAATGCTATATAGTGTGGCTGAGCGAGCGGTGTACTACTATTCCCAGCAGCGACACAATGACTGGGGGGACCCTGGCTAGCGTGGCTGGAGCGCGAACTACCCTGCCTGCCTACCCAAAGCTAAACCCACAGACAAATGGCGGAGATATGACGTGGTTCGGGTATTTATTTACCCGAACCACGTGACAGTTCGGCCAATCAGAGCGCGTTCGGGTCCGAACCACGTGACCCGTTCGGCCAATCACAGCGCTAGCCGAACGTTCGGGGAACGTTCGGCCATGCGCTCTTAGTTCGGCCGAACACCATCAGGTGTTCGGCCGAACTCGAACATCACCCGAACAGGGTGATGTTCTGCAGAACCCGAACAGTGGCGAACACTGTTCGCCCAACACTAGCTTTAGGCACCAGGAAGGGTGTTTGTGTGGGGAGGGATGTTTAGGGTTAGGCATCGGGAACGGTCTCTGTCCCGGGGGATCGGTTAGGGTTAAGTGTAGAGATCGCCTGAACTGTTCGCCGACGGACTGTTCCCAGTGAATTTCCGCTGTTCGCGTTCTCTGCGAACTGCAAACATTTGGTGTGTTCGACCCGCCCCCTATACATCATCATGGAGCCAAACTTTGACCCCTTATCTCACAGTCAACAGACACATGGCAGACAATCAGGTAGCACCCACTCCAGTACCCCCCACCCCCCTATTCAAAGGCAGTTGCGGTGGCCATATTGGATTAATTCTCCGCTGGCTGCTGTTATGAGAGCAGGGTCAGACTTGCTGCAGATAAATAGGGAAAGCATGAACTAGGCCTGTGTTCTTGTTCCTCACTGATTATTTGCTGAAAGCACCCCAAATAGCCCTTTTGAGGGCTAGTGCATCAGTCTCCTGTTTTTTTTTATTTTGTGTGTGACACTCCACAGCCCACTGACACCCATAGCTGTGCACACTACTGCTATTGTGGCCACATTAAGTTGCAGGCACAATTCCACCCAGTGCATTATTTGTAGGAATGTATTGTGATTTAAGCCCTTTAGGGATTAAAACTCAACTCTGTGTCATTTTTGGTGGGATTTTTTGCATGGATCCCCCTCTGGAATACCACAGTCTAGGTGTTAGACCCCTTGAATCAACTTTTCCATCACTTTTTTGGCCAGAAACAGTCCCTGTAAGTTTTAAAATTCACTGGCCCATTGAAGTCTATGTTGGTTTGTTGTGTTCGCATGTTCGCAAACATTTCCCAAAATTTAATGTTCGCTACATCTCTAGTTAGGTGTCAGGAAGGGTGTTTTTGTAGGGGGGCAGTTAGGGTTAGGTATCAGGAAGGGTGTTTGTGTGGTGCGGGGTGGTAAGGGTTAGGCATCAGGAAGGGTGTTTGTGTGGGGGAGGTGGGTAGAGTTAAGCGTCAGGGAGAGGGTTTTGTATGATAGTAAGGTTAGGTTTAGCTATAGTAAAATATCAGTAATATTTATCGATATTTTACAATAAAAAATGAACACTTTAACCATTTCAGCCCACAGGGATTTTTCACCTTATGCATTAGAGCAATTTTTACCTCCCATTCATTCGCCAATAACTTTATCACTAATTATCACAATGAATGGATCTATATCTTGTTTCTTCTGCCACCAATTATGCTTTCTTTGGGTGGTACATTTTGATAAGAATTATTTTTTATAAATGCATTTTAACAGGAATATTAAGGAAATAATGGAAAACAAATCATTATTTCTCAGTTTTCAGCCGTTATAGCTTTAAAACAAATGCGTAAATTTCAAGAGAAAAGGGGGGTTGGGGGGGCATATGCACCAGATTTAACAGAACATCTTAAATGTAAAAAATTAACAAAACTTTATTAATCAATACAAAAAAGGTGAAGGTTTCATTAAAAGACACAGGCAGGTTGAAATGTAGTGCACACTCAACCACTCACACGCAGAATCACACTCATACACCTAAGATCACCTAGTGTGACCGGGGATCCCAGGGCAAAGCCGCTTATGAGTAGACTTGGATCAGTAGACTCACAGTCAGTTCAAAGCCTCATGGGTAAAGATTGCTCTAGAAGGATTAGTACTCAGCAGAGCAAAACATAAGTGACACACTAGAGCCAGGACGTTAGTGATGGCAAGCCAATATGTCCAAAGAAAGCATAGCAGTAGCAAGCAGTGAGCAGCAAACTGAAGCAATTCACAGCAGGCGGTAACAGTTTGTGTGAGAGTATCAATGCTGATAGGCCATACTGTACCAGATCCAGACGTGACATCAGGAAGTATTGCAAGTCAGGTATGTGTAATTGAGGTCTCTCAAACCCACTGCCAGAGCTCACGGCGGGGGAGTGACCAAAGCCTGGTAATCCAAAGTCAGCGATTAGTCCTCGCAGGCAACTGTGTGAACAGCTTAGGCGATGATGGCCGCAAGCAGTCTCATCCGAGCAGCCATGCAGTGACTGACTGGTATTGTCCAAATCACGGGGAGCTCATGCCGTAGGCTCGGGCATGCTGCCTGGCAGCCAAATAGAGTAGCAGCGGCAATAGCATGTGGTGTGAGAAGGAGTAAGGAGCAAAAGGAGAAGGAGAAGGAGCAAACTCCACAACCGGCACTGTGACGAGGTATGCCAGCAGCCCTGACATGTTTCGCCGGGTCTACCGGCTTTTTCAAAGAGAGGCGTGATTTCTTTAAAACATTACATGCTACCATAATTAAAACCCATGTATTTTATTTGCCCATTTGTCCCGGTTATTACACCATTTAAATTATGTCCCTATCTCAACATATGGCGACAATATTTTATATGGAAATAAAGATGCATTTTTTCAGATTTGCATCCATCAATATTTACTTGCTTATAATTAAAAAAAAATGTTTGAACTATACTCTCTTCACATGCATATATAAAACGTTCAGACCCTTAGGTAACTATTTATGTTTTTTTTGTAATTTTTTTGTGGGTTTTTTTGTAATTTTTTTTTCATTAAAAATTGTATTTGGTAATTTTTGGTGTGGGAGGTAAACAGTTAATTTTAAATGTAATCATATAGGTTTATTTCATTAAAAATTTTATGTAGATGTAGTATTACTATTTGGCCACAAGATGGCTACGGTGAGCATTTTCTCTTTTTTTGTCCTGGAAGTGAGATCTCGCTTCCAGGATGTACTAGTAGGATGGGGAACTTTTTTTTTTCAGAAAGACGGCGGTTTCTGAAAATAAGCCGTCGGTATTTCTAGTGGACACTTAGATCAATGGATGGGAATTATATTCCCATTCTTTGATCGCTTGGCTAATGGGGGGCACCACGTGCATGCATATGCGTCCGCACGCTCGCCCACGGGAGCGCGCACCCGCACAGCAGCAGCTGTCTGGACATGAGCATCACATCCAGGCGGCATAAATGGTTAAATAGTAGAATATCGGTAAACGTACAAATATTCTAGTATCGACAGTTTACCTGTGCCTGATTTTCCTTGGCACTTGTGTTTCACATACGCTCAAAATTATGCACACTGGTGTCCAAGAAGGAGCCCATAGAAGAGTGTATTATTTACCTCTTGCCACAGTGTTCCAGGCTGTGCTGCATTCTTTAACTGCAAACACAGGAAGTATTGGGAGAATGGAGTGCAGTGTGGAGCTCTGCGGCTAAAGGCAGCCATCCAGGTAAATGAATCCTCTCTGGTGAGGCCCTTAGACACAAACAGGTACAGTTTTGTTTTTTGCAAAACAGTGCTTGCTCATTCCTAGTATTCAGGGGTGAGTTGGGAGGGGCCACCGGCTAGTCTTTTACTGTGAACACACAGCTGGCCTTGCCCACCTCCTCAAAACTGTTGCTGAAAAATTTACTTTTTTTGCTAGCATTGCAGCCCCAAATAATCTTATCTACAGTTCTTGACTAGTACCTCCACTCTCAGTGTTAATAAAGTAACCTTAATCAAACTGTCTTGATGTCCATATGAACAAGTTAAAGGACACCCGAGGTGAAAATAAACTGATAATATAAGCAATTGCATCTATCCTCCTTCTCCTAGAAACTACTTTTTTTTAGATATCCCACACTTGTATTTTTTATTTAAATCTACTTTTTTTAAGTGTTTACTGTTTCATTTTTTTTTTTGCTCAAAGAAACATGCATTGAAGTATGCCAGAGCTAAAATATATGAACCATTGACCGTTTTTATTTCTTTTTCTGCTTTGAGAAGCCACTTTTTGCTAGGAAAGTGTTTTATGACTGTAATACCTTATCACCGAGGGCTACCTGTAGTCTCACTCAGTCCTGACTCAGACAGGAACTGTCACTTACAAACCTGATTTTTAAACCTTTCAGGCATAAGAAGAAAAAAAAGGAACACAGCATAGGTATTTGTGTGCTTGACACTGTACATACACATGTCTATCTCATCATGTCACATGTCACATGCCCTTTAAAGTGTACCTGAGGTGATATGTGACATGGTGAGATAAACTGATGTACATACAGTGCAAAACATTTTAATAATCAGGCTGTTTTACTTTTGTATTTTGCTGCCTGAAAGAATTAAGCAAATTACAGCAATTAAAGTTTTCCCGACAGAGTACAACTTCTGAGGGCAGGGAGAAATAAAATACACGAACTAGTGACCTTTTCCTAACTCTGGGACACTTAATAGACTGCCACTGATTACAGACTGTAAAACATTCAACTTATTTTGTAAATGTTTAAATATAAAAAAAAAACTATGGGGTACTAAAAAAGTCATATTTAGGATTAGGAGGATACATATAATTGTTTATCTCAACAGTTTATTTTCACCCCGGGTTCACTTTAACTATTAGTGGTGTGATATGGCCTCTTATTGCAAGCTGGGCAGAGCTATATATGGCTTTTATAAACCCACTGGGACGTAATCAAATCAGAAGATTAGGACTCTGTAGAATTGTAACTGCAGCCCTGGCCTCATAGAGTTAATTTTTGTTTAGCGGGAGAAGTGAGAGGTGGGAGGAGTCAGGCGGCAGCTCTGTGCAGAGGAAGGAACTCCCACTCTGCTGGCAGCTTTATATTTGTGCACAGATTTCTACGACTTTCTCTGGAAGGGCTGCATCATGTGTGAAAATTGTGTGAGTAATCAGCAACTCCCTCATTTACCTCTGTTAACAATGTAGCAGGAAGAATGAATGAAACACGGTTTTAAATTGACTAAGCTCAGAAAGAGGTTTCAAGGTCCAACTAAACATAAAAGCAGGCCTAAAGCAAAAATAAATCAATAAACGTATGAGATAATGAATTGTATGTGTAGTACAGCTATGAAACATTAGTAGCAAAGAAAAGAGTCTCATAAGGGTTTCCAGTACGGGAAGGGTTCACAAGCGTCAGTAGTTATCTATGCAAAAGAGCTTCTGTGAGCTATTGAACCCACTGGGTTGAATACAGTCCTGTTTTCTGAAACCCTTAAAGGATACCCAAGGTGACATGTGACATGAGATAGACATGGGTAGGTACAGTGCCTTGTACACAAATAACTATGCTGTGTTCCTTTTTTTCTTTCTCTGCCTGAAAGAGTTAAATATCAGGTATATAAGTGGCTGACTCAGTTACAGGAAGTGACTACAGTGGAACCCTCACTGATAAGAAATTCCAACTATAAAACACTTCCCAAGAAGAAAATGACTTCCGAGAGCAGGAACGAGATAAAAAGGGTCAATAGTTCATAGATTTTAGCTCTGGCATACTTCAATGAATGTGTCATTGATTAAAAATCAATAAAACAGTTTAAACGTAGATTTAAACATATAATAAAACTGTGGAATATCTTAAAAAGTCGTTTATTTCATTAATTTATTTTCGCCTCCTTTAGATAGCCAAGAAACAGTGAGAAATAGCTTGAGATAAGGTTTTATTGCAAGAAATCAAAAGGTCATTAGTTCTTCTTTGTTTTACAGCTTCAAAGACAGAGTGTGGGTTTAAAACTGCAATTGTGTTATAAAAGAAAAGCTATATACTGCATATTCTGGTGTATAAGACTACTTTTTAACCCTTGAAAATCTTCTGAAAAGTCAGGGGTCGTCTTATACGCCAGGGGTAACTAATGCCAGCCGGGTGATACGCCCTATCCTGTTACCGCCTCTCAGATCTCGCTGCTGAGGACTGTAGTGAAGCGGCGCAGGTGCACATGTGCGAGATCTGAGAGGCAGAGAAGGAGGTAAATAGGAAACAAGGGTGGGCCGGAAGGGTGAAAGAGGCATGTTTTATGGGCACAGCGTAATCTATTCCTCCATATCGCTCTGATAAACAGGTAGACTAGGAGAGCTGACCATTCTGCTTTGGGAGAGGGAAAGTTGATCGAGCCAACCAGTCAGTCGCCTATATTCTGTTATACACTGGGTACCACATACAGTACAGCACCAGTATTTGTTCATACATAGCACCAGTATATGATGTTTTTTCTTTTTCATTTTATTTGATGTGCATTGGAAGAGGGGTAGTTGTGATGAAACGCGGAAAAGCCGCTGTCTCTCAAGGTGAGGCGGCTGTTTCCGCGTCCAGCATGGCGTCACAACGCGGAAAAAGCGCCGCATGCCGCATAGGCAGAGCGGCGGAATCCGCATTGGGAACGGCGGAATCCGCATTGGAGGCGGCTTCCAGACTCAGTTCACTAGATACATTACAAAACAGTACTGGTGTGGCTGGGACTGATAGTCCACCAAGGTTCAGAGTTACACGCGCGCGCGCGCACAGAGGCTGAGTTTAAATAACAGCCAGAAGTGAGTCAGCTGACCAGGCGGGTCAGCTGACATTTTCCACAACTCTCATTGGTCCAGCAATTAGGGAGGTCCTGGAGAGGTCCTTGTGTATATATACTGCTGGCTGTTCACTTGCTCTTTGTCTGGAATTGCGATCACATACGTGGGAGCACCCAGATCCGTAGTCAGATCCGCAAGTGTGCCGGGACCAGCTGGAGCTGTAATCCTACACTTAGCTAGATTCTGTTGATAGCTTAAAGTATTAGTTTGATTGTGATTATCTGTTATGACTTCCTGCTTGCCTGACTACTGACTATCCTCCTGAACTCTGATCTTGCACCTCGATATTTCTGATACTCTGTTGCCGAACCCCGGCTCGTCCCTAGACTCTGTTTCTGCGTCCTGATTTTGTACCTCGATATATCTGATACCCCGTTGCCGAACCCTGCCTGTACTTAGACTCCGCCTTTGTCTTCTGATCTTGTACTGTATCTGTCTGTGTGTGTACGACCTGGCTTGTCCGACCTCGAGAACCGATCTTACCGTTAGAGGCGGTTCCTCGCTCTGTTAGCGACCCTTCCTCCTGAAGGTTACTTTCAGACAATCCTTCCTGCTGTCAGCCCGACTCCTCCCGTCTTGGAGAGTCCGGGTCTGCGGAAAGAATCTGTGCAGTACTCCTGACTGATCTGAGGCTTGTCCTCAAAGTGTTACTGTTACACCAAAACACTACACTCTACTCAGGTGAACAGAGGTTAGCTGGTATTTCGGATTATCGGTGATACTGCAGATCACTTATACTCGGGTATACATCTGTATTTCCAGTGATACTGCAGATCACCAGTAATCAGATCCTCTCTGTGCTTCACCGATCGTTACAGTAGTCTTATACGGCGATATCCCAAACGCTATATTTTAACTGTAAAATTTGGGAGGTCGTCTTATACGCCCAGTCGTCTTATACACCGGAATATACGGGTAACTGAAAAAAAAATACTCGTTTGTCTCTTTTGTTTGTTACTAATGTTCTTTTCATTATCCATACTACACATACAATTCATTATATCATATGTTTTGTTTTTGTTTTTTTTGGGTTTGGGGGGTGGATGGAGGGTTTCGTGTCAGGTTTTCTTCTTACTACTGCTCTACTGAGGGGTTTTTCCCCTTCTGTAACAGAGCAATTTTCACCTTTCAGTGCTCCTTCCATTCATTCATCAATAAATCTATCACTACTTATCAGATCAAAATGATCTTGTTCTATCACCAATAATTAGGCTGTCTTTGGGTGGTACATTTTGGTAAGACTTATTTTATTCTAAATGCATTTTAATTGAAAAATAAGAAAAAAACAAACAGACATTTTTTCTCAGTTTTCGGCCATTATAGTTTTAAAATAATGCATGCTACTGTAATTAAAACCCACACATTTTATTTTCCCATTTAACTCAGTTATTAAAACGTTTACTGTATATGGCACTAATATTTTATTTGGAAATAAAGGAGCATTTTTTCAGTTTTGCATCCATCTCTAATTACAAGCCCATAATATCAAAAGTAACATTAATATACCCTCTTGACATACATATCAAAAAAGTTCTGTCCTTAACCAGTTCGGCCTATCTGGACGAGCTTCCTCGTTCAGATAGGCACTGCTGCTGCCGGCTGGTGCGCGCGATCGGGCGCGCCCCCGCGCGCGCTCCCACTGCCCGCCGCTAGCCCCCCAATCAGTGAATGGGAATATAATTCCCATTCACCGATCTAACTTCCCCACAGAAATACCGATGCTTTCTCTCCAGAGAGCACGGTATTTCGGCCCCCAGGAAACTTCTCCCCAGCATTTTAGTTCCTGGATGCGAGATCGTTCGCATCCAGGACTTTTTTCACTGTGGCCATCTTGTGGCCAAATAGTAAACTGCACCCACATACATTTTTAATTACAAAAAAAAATATTATTTTACATTTAAAATTAGCAGTTTCCCTCCCACACCAAAAATTACCCACATACACTTTTTTTTTATAAAAAAAATACAATAAAAAATACAATAAAAAAAAACAAAAACAACATAAATAGTTACCCAAGGGTCTGAACTTTTTAAATATGCATGTCAAGAGAATATGTTATTATATTATTTAAAAGTATAAGCTTATAAATAGTGATGGATGCAAATTGAAAAAATGCACCTTTATTTATAAATGAAATATCTGCACCATAAATTGTGATAAGGACATCGTTTAAATGGTGTAATAACCGGGACAGATGGGCAAATAAAATACATGAGTTTTAATTACGGTAGCGTATATTAATTTCAAACTATAATGGCCAAAAACTGAGAAATAATGAATTGTTTTCATTTCTTTCTTAATCTTTCTGTTAAAATAGATTTAGAAAAAAATAATTCTTAGCAAAATGTAGCACCCAAAGAAAGCCTAATTAGTGGCGGAAAAAACAAGATATAGATCAATTCATTGTGATAAGTAGCAATAAAGTTATAGGCGAATGAATGGGATGTGAACGTTGCTCGGATGCATGAGATTTTCGGACTGCGGCGCTGAACCGGTTAACCTGCTGGGCGGTCTGGACGAGCTCAGCTCGTCCAGTACCGCCGGAGCCTGCCGCTCAGGCCCTGCTGGGCCGATTTGGCTCAAATAAAGTGCAGCACACGCAGCCGGCACTTTGCCAGCCGCGTGTGCTGCCTGATCGCCGCCGCTCTGCGGCGATCCGCCGCGAGCAGCGGCGAAAGAGGGTCCCCCCAGCCGCCTGAGCCCAGCGTAGCCGGAACAAAAAGTTCCGGCCAGCGCTAAGGGCTGGATCGGAGGCGGCTGACGTCAGGACGTCGGCTGACGTCGATGACGTCACTCCGCTCGTCGCTATGGCGACGATATAAGCAAAACAAGGAAGGCCGCTCATTGCGGCCTTCCTTGTTTATTCTGGGCGCCGGAGGCGATCGGAAGAACGCCTCCGGAGCGCCCTCTAGTGGGCTTTCATGCAGCCAACTTTCAGTTGGCTGCATGAAATAGTTTTTTTTTTATTCAAAAAAACCCTCCCGCAGCCTGCCTGGCGATCTTAATAGAACGCCAGGCAGGTTAAGGTAACTTTTTACGAATTTTTTTAATTGTCAATTTTTTTTTAATACATATACTTTATTTGAATAACTATGGGAGAGTGTGAGAGGTAAGGGGTTAATTTTAATGGTAAATGTGTGGTATGTGTAGGTATTTTTATTGATTTAAAAAAAAAAGTATGTAGGTGTAAATTTACTATTTGGCCACAAGATACCCCCTTTTACTTGAGAAATCTATTCCTTTCCACAAACCGATCATCAGGGGGCTCTGTATGGCTGATATTGTGTAAAACCCCTCCCACAAGAAACTATGAGGACCATGGTCCTGGCAGTTTCCTGTCTGTGAACCTTGTTGCATTGTGGGAAATAGCTGTTTACAGCTGTTTCCAACAGCCAAAAAAACAAGCAGCAGCTACATCACCTTCCAGCAGTAAAAATGTCACCATGTGAAAAATGTCAGAATGTAAATCAGGGAGAAGAAAGGATTTACAATGGGCAAACACTGACTAAATCATTTATACATAATTAGGTTTTTATAACATTATTTTCACTGGAGTTCCTCTTTAAGCCTCTAAGAAGCAAGGAAATACACCTGAATAATTTTGACAGCACTTTTTCACTTACTTTTGGCATTTTTTTCAATTACAAAAGTGCTAAAATGTTATTTTAAACAGATGATTAAAAATTATCTCCTGGAGAAAAGGTACATTGCATATGGGCTTTAGAATAATTTTGATAGTGCTCTTTCACCTACTTTTTAGCACTTTTTTTAATTGCAAACTGTGGAAAAGTTTTTTTTTTTTTTTTTTTTTTTAAAGAAGATAAAAATATATCGTAGGGCACAAGTGTCTATATAAGGAGAAGGGACTATGTAGCTCGCAGGAAGTAGGTGTGGCAGATTTGTAATACCTTGGTCACTGGAAATAACAGGCAGAAGAAGTCTTAAAATGAACCCAAGGTGAGAGTGATATGGAAGTTGCAATATTTATTTCCTTTTTTAAACAATACTAGTTGCCTGGCAACCCTGCTGATCTATTTAGCTGCAGAAACAAGCATGCAGCTAATCCTATCCTGTCGGTTCTGACAATATAGTCAGAAACACCTGATCTGCAAATGCTTGTTCAGGGCCTACGGGTAATAATATTAGAGGAAGAGGATAAGCAGGGCAGCCAGGCAACTGGGAAATAAATATTATAACCTCCATATCACTCTCACTTCGGGTTCACTTTAACCACTGACGCCCATAGGCGTCAGCAGGTCTTAAGTGGGTTACCATGGAAACTTTCCATGTCAGTTCACGGAGGGTGTCTCCGTGAACAGCCGGAGAGACGCCGATCGCGGTTCGCCGGCAAAATGTAAACACGCGGGGAAGAAATTCCCGCTGTTTACATCATACGGCGCTGCTGCGCAGCAGCGCCGTAGGGCAGATCGGCGATCCCTCTGATTGGCCGAGGGTTTGCCGTCATTTGATAGGCTGAAGCCTATCCTACAATGCGCAGGACGGATATCCGTCCTACACACTTCACAGCCAGAGCGAGAGGGCGGAAGAGGTAGGGAGGGCGGAAAACACTGCGGAGGGGGGCTTTGAGGAGCCCCCCGCTCGGCCACACAGAGAGGCGGCGATCAGACCCCCCCCCCCCCCCCCCAGCAGGTCCTCCCCCTAGTGGGGAAAAAAGGGGGGAAGTCTGATCGCCCTGCTGTATTCACGATCTGTGCTGCGGGCTGCAGAGCCCACGCAGCACAGATCTCTAAAACACAGCCCGGTCCTTGCTTGTATGTTTAGGCACACACATACAGAAAGCACTGCTGCACAAATGATTTTTCAGTTTGAAAGTTTGGTTCCAAGGATAATACCTATAATTTTCCCTAATCAGCATGATTGCTTTCAAACCTTTTCTTGTTCAATTTGAATTTAGTTTAGACAAATAATTTAAGGGACAACTGACCTGAGAGTGTTGTAAAGGCTGCCATATTTATTTCCTTTTAGTTTCCTGGCATGCTGCTGATCTTTATGGCATCAGTAGTAGTATCTGAATCACACACCTGAAACAAGTATGCGGCGAATGCAGTCAAACTTAAAGAGGAACTCCAGTGAAAATAATGTAATAAAAAAAGTGCTTCATTTTTACAATAATTATGTATAAATGATTTAGGCATGTATAAATGGTTTGCCCATCGTAAAATCTTTTAAATCCCTTATTTACATTCTGACATTTGTTACATGGTGACATTTTTACTATTAGCAGGTTATGTAGATGCTGCATGCTTTATGGGCAGTTGGAACAGCTGTAAACAGCTATTTCCCACAATGCAACAAGGTTCACAGACAGGAAACTGCCAGGAGTACCACGGTCCTCAGAGTTTCTTGTGGGAGGGGTTTCACCACAATATCAGCCATACAGAGCCCCCTGATGGTCTGTTTGTGAAAAGGAATAGATTTCTCATGTAAAAGGGGGTATCAGCTACTCATTGGGATAAAGTTCAATTCTTGGTCAGAGTTTCTCTTTAAAGGAAACATCCGAGCAGCTGGAAAAAAATAAATTTACTTACCCAGGGCTTCCTCCAGCCCCTAGCAGCCGCTATGTTCCTTGTAGAGATGTCGCAAACCTCCGATTTTCGGTTCGCGAACAGGGTTCGCGAACCTTCACGGAAGGTTCGGTTCGCATAAAAGTTTGCGAACCGCAATAGACTTCAGGGGGGAGGCGAACTTTGAAAACTAGAAACATTTATGCTGGCCAGAAAAGTGATGGAAAAGATGTTTCAAGGTGTCTAACACCTGAGATCTTTCAGTGGCTACAAAAGGGGGAAAAAAAAATCAAAAATACCTTATAGGTTTTGAGAAAATCAATTTTAAAGTAACTCCTTCTGACCGTGCGAAAATTAAGCGCCCGCCGACTTTAGCAGTTATTAGCAAAGCCGCTTTAAAAGCTAGAAACCCCAAACTTGCAGAAAATGTTAAGAAGAACAGTGGGAATAAGAGGAAAACATTTTTTTCAAAAAGGCCTTATAGTTTTTGAGAAAATCAATTTTAAAATTTCAATGTAAATTCTCCTTCTGACCGTGGGAAAATATACCCCCGCCGACTTTAATGGTTAATTGCAAAGCCCCTTTAAAAGCTAGCAACACCAAAGTTACTGGGAATGTTAAGAAGAACAGTGGGAATAAGAGGGAAAAATTTTTTTATCAAAAAGACCTTATAGTTTTTGAGAAAATCGATTTTAAAGTAAAAAAAAAAGTCGATTCATAAAAAAAGAACCGATTCATTAAAAAGATCCGGCTCATTCATGGGCCGTTAGTATAGCAGAGAATGCGTCCTCGGAAGGACGTGAAGCTGCTGGCTCCCGCTGCTGTCTCTCCCCACCTGCCTGCACCTGTCAACCCCCACCTAGGCTGGCACCCAGCGCACCCATGGGTGCACTGGGTGCCAGCCTAGGTGGGGGTTGACAGGTGCAGGCAGGCAGGTGGGGAGAGACAGCGGGAGCTAGCAGCTATGCATCCGAAAGGATGAATTCTCTGCTATGTGGGTGGAGGGCTTCGGAGATCTTCAATCAACTTAATAGAAGATCGCAACATAAGAGGATACAGTTTGTTGGATCAATTACCGGGGATATTGGCGTGGGAATGTTTTTTTAAAGGTACAGGTAAGTATTTCTGGTTAATTAAGAAAATTAAAGGACTTTTTTCATGGTTGTGTTTTTATTTCATTTAACCCTTTGTGGAAATGGGTGAGGGGTACTTTGTACCTCTATACTCATTTCTTCTGGGAGGGAGTGGGCATCTGAGGTTCCCTTCTTAAAGGGGACTCCCAGATGCCACCATGAACCCCCCCCCCAGGGAGTCGTCGCCCCACCTCCTCCTGGGGCACCGGAGGTGGGTAAGAGCCCCTTGTCCATGGATTGGGCAAGGGCTCCGGGGGGCGGGGAGGGGAAGGCTTGGCCGCCCCTCCTCCCCCCGGAGCCCCCCATACCATGGACCATGCGGGCTGGTATAGCTCAGGGTGCCAAGCCCCAGTCGGCCAGAACTCCGCATTCTGGCTATCCCAGCCTGCATGGGGGACAAGGGGTTACAGAGGCTCGGGAGGGGGGGGGGCCCACGTCATTTTTTTTTCAGATTTCCCACACTCAGCACATAAAAATAATAAATATATATATATATATATATATATATATATATATATATACACATATATATATATATATAAACATATATATATATATATATATTATTTTTTTATTAAAGGACTTACGACGCCACAAGTATGAAAAAAGTTAAATACCATCTCATAATCCAGATCCATGGAGTACGCCATCTGCTCCCCCCGTTCATTCCGCCATGGCACCCGCAGTAATACCGGCCCCGGTCGGGTCCCGACCCCTCCAAACGGGTCGGGTTCTCATTCCCCCCTCAATATGGCCGCCACAGATTGCCGCTGCTGATGCGTCCGATGTATGCACGCATATTGATGACGCGGCAGGAGGAGGCCCTAGAGCTGCGCAGGTGCAATCGCATCTCTGCAGACTGTGCAGCCGCGAAAATCTGTGGCGGCCATATTGAGGAGGGAATGAGAACCCGACCTGTTCGGAGGGGTCGGGAGTCGGGACCCGACCGGGGCCGGTATTACTGCGGGAGCCATGGGGGAATGAATGGGAGGGCGCGGATGGCGTCCTCCATGGATCTGGATTATGAAAAGGTATTAAACTTTTTTCACATTTGTGGCCTAGGAAGTCCGTTAAATATTGTTTCCTGCTAATTATCGCCCGATCTCCCTCCTAAACGTAGATTTAAAGATTATTGCAAAAGTCCTAGCCAATCGTTTGGCTCAACTTATGCCTGGACTGGTTCACCCAGACCAGACAGGTTTCATTTCTGGACGGGAAGCGCGGGACAACACCATTCACACCCTGGACCTGATTGATTGGTTACATAACAGGGAATCCCCGGCCCTTCGCCTCTCCACTGATGCAGAAAAAGCTTTTGATAGGGTGGGCTAGGGATTCCTGGAGGGTACACTTAGACATATTGGTCTCCGTCATAAAATGCTTGCCAGAATTATGGCACTGTATACTGGTCCGTCGGCACAGGTGAGGGTGAATGGTGTTGTCTCGGAGCCCTTTACAATCTCTAATGGCACATGGCAAGGCTGTCCTCTGTCCCCTCTAATATTTGCATTCACCATTGAACCCTTTCTGCGCATGGTTCGCCAAAACATAAACATCCAAGGGATCCGGGTGAAGTCAGAGGAGCACAAGGTGGCGGCCTACGCCGACGACCTCTTGTTCTATTTGAAAAATCCTACTATCTCTCTCCCTAATCTTCTATTAGAATTAGATAAGTATAAAACTCTTGCTAATTACAAAATTAACCTAGATAAGTGCCATGCTCTTGGTATCCTCCTTCCCCCAGCTTTAAAAAAGCAGCTACAATCTAATTTCGCTTTTAAGTGGGACTCCACTGCTATTACTTACCTGGGAGTACAGATACCAGCCAAACCCAGGGCCGGTTTAAGCAACAATGGGGCCCCAGGGCAAAATAAACCTGGGGGGCCCCCCCAACATATACCCCGGATCAAAAATCGGCATTAGGGGACCTTTTTTGCAGCTGGTATAGTCAGGGTGTGAAGTCCCAATCGGTCAGAGCTCCACATTCTGGCTATCCCAGCCTGCATGGGGGACAAGGGGTTAAAAAGTTTCAGGAGGGGGGACCCCACATAATTTTTTTTGTTTTTAATTCCCATAAAACAAAAATTGGGAAAATAGGAAAAAATGCCAGGGATCTTCATACAGCCATATTGCAGCTGTATAGCGATCCCTGGCCAAAGCGCTGCGGCTGCGTATAGACAGCCTGGAAACCTTGTCAGGAAATGTATTGCGCTTTCGTTTGATGCATGTAAAATTACACTACCATTAGGTTTGCTACTAAAAGTTACATTTACCGCATTTAAAACTATACTTTTTTTCCTTCTAAACTTTAAAATTGATTTTCTCAAAAACTATAAGGTCTTTTTGAAAAATTGTTTTTTCCTCTTATTCCTAATGATCTCCTTAACATATCCTGCAAATTTAGGGTTTCTAGCATTTAAGGTGGATTTCCTATGAACCATTAAAGTCGGCAGGTTTTTAAATGTGTCTTTTTTTCCTTTGAAACTTTAAAATCGATTTTCTCAAAAACTATAAGGCCGATTTGAAAAATTTGTTTTCCTCTTGTAGCCACTGGAGGCCCCTACAAGCTCTGGGGCCCTGGGGCAGCTGCCTCCTTTGCCTTAATGGTAGCGCTGGCCCTGGCCAAACCACAAGATATTTATAAGCTAAACTTCCCACCTTTGATACGCAAATTCTCCCAAGATCTCCATAATTGGAACCGACCTCATTTTTCATGGTTTGGTCGTATAAATATTCTCAAAATGAATATCATGCCACGTCTCCTATATCTATATCAAACACTCCCTATTTCCCCTCCTCCTGAACATTTTAATGTGATTAAAAGACTATTTATTAACTTTATCTTGAAAGGTAAACGGGCCAGAATAAAATATGCCGCTATGGTTCTTCCCAGGTTACAGGGAGGTTTAGCAGTGCCAGATGCTAGGAAATATCATGCTGCTGCCTGTCTGGTCAGGATGGTCGATTGGCATAGGCATACTGCTCAGAAGAGATGGGTACAAGTAGAATCCGCCTTGGTTGATCAAGATCTTACACTTTTGCCTTGGTACTCAAAGTCTCCACCTACAGTATCTATATCAGTTAAATCTACTCTAAGTAACCTTTTGAAATATCGCAAGTTAAGCAATCTTTCCCCTTGGCCCTCACCCTTAATGCCTATATTAGATACAATGTTTCCCCCAGGTTGTCACAGTAACACATACGTACCTTGGAGGATGGGCACTGCTCTTAGGGCAAAAGATCTCCTAGTAGGTAAGACATGGCGTACAATTCAGCAGTTACAAGAACAGTGCAACTGCCCATTTCTAGACCCATGGAGTCTAATGCAATTTATTCATTTTGCTCACTCAATCGGAATGAGAGACCAACTGTCCAGACCTCTAACACCATTTGACTTACTATGTAGTGGCCAAGGTCCAATAAGAAAATCTCTGACCTGTATATATCAATTATTATGCTCTGATGAGACCTGGTCACACTCTTTGAAGGGAAAATGGGAAACAGAACTACGGGTTTCCTTTACAGATGAGCAGTGGGAAAAAATAATCTTATTAAACCATAAAACCTCGATATGCTCAAGGATACAAGAATCTAACTACAAAATATTAACTAGCTGGTATTTTACACCCAGCAGATTACAAAAAATATATCCCACTGCGGACCCAAAGTGTTGGAGATGTAAGCAACATACAGGGACGTTGCTTCATATCCTATGGGATTGTTATTTGATTAGAGGCTTCTGGACTAAGGTACAACTATATATCAAGGAGCTCACGGATACAGACCCGATATCAGATCCCGCTTTTTATCTATTATACCACACACAGAAACCAGTTAGAAAAGTCAAAAAATCCTTAATGAAACATCTACTGCAAGCTGCACGAGTCTCTATAACCAGACACTGGAAAGATACCAATCCTCCATCAATCCTAGAATGGATAGCAGAGCTCAAATTTATCTGTGAGATGGAATCATTAACCGCCTCCATTCATAACACTACTGAGCAATGCTCCCGCATCTGGATGCCTTGGCATGAACTTTTGGAATCTGACAAATATAAGGATCTGCTCTCTGCCTCTCATTCGTGAGCACTTTGACATAAGCTTCCCCTCCCCCTACATTGTTATCTAATGAAACTAGCTGACCTAGCACATATCTTACAGCTTGTAGAGAGGGATGTCCCGCCACATAAACCTAAATCTAAACTTTCCTGTCTTGCTCTTCTCTTTTACTTTTCTTCCTTCTTTCTTCCTACTAATGTCCCTGTTCTCAAGATTACTCATGTCCAACTAGGATGAGTTCTCTAAGTAAAAGTTTTACACCACTTCTAAGGGTACAATGGTTAATGTGCATATATTCAGCAGTGGTGCTCTGGGAGACATCTCGAGCTCACTCCAACCTGAATTATCGCAAATTCTTTCTGTTTTAGGAAAGCAAATTTTTGTTTTTCTACGTTATAAATAAAGCCCTGGGGTAAGAGATGTAGGCCCTACTATCTTATAATCTCTATAGGTGCCCTGGGATGTGTGTTCCCCTTAGGGCTCCCAGACACCTAACAGTTTTTCTAAAGGCTAAAGACCCTCATCTGATGTGCTATTCTACTCGGATAGCGTTATTTTATTATCTTGTGTATGTGAAACTTGCTAGGTTATGTATACATTCCTATAGGTTCAGCGCTGGTTTGCTGAAAAATTGTGCATTGTATCTATCGCACTTATACTTGACCATTTGTTGTACACTCCTCCTAGATATAAGATTGTATCAATGCAAATATGGCTTTGTATATCCTTGTTATACTGTTAAAAAATAGTTAAATAAAGAATTTACAAAAAAAATATTGTTTCCTGCTATCTTTTTAACATATCCTGCAAATTTGGTGTTGCTAGGTAGTGTTGGGCGAACAGTGTTCGCCACTGTTCGGGTTCTGCAGAACATCACCCTGTTCGGGTGATGTTCGAGTTCGGCCGAACACCTGACGGTGCTCGGCCAAACCACATGGCCGAACTAAGAGCGCATGGCCGAACGTTCCCCGAACGTTCGGCTAGCGCTGTGATTGGCCGAACGGGTCACGTGGTTCGGGCCCAAACGCGCTCTGATTGGCCGAACGGTCACGTGGTTCGGGTAAATAAATACCCGAACCACGTCATATCTCCGCCATTTCTCTGTGGGTTTAGCTTTGGGTAGGCAGGCAGGGTAGTTCGCTCTCCAGCCACGCTAGCCAGGGTCCCCCCCAGTCATTGTGTGTCGCTGCTGGGAACAGTAGTACACCGCTCGCTCAGCCACACTATATATATAGCATTGTTTACTGCCACTGTGTACCTCACTCAGCCACGCTATATATAGCATTGTGTTTTCTGACACTCTGTGTACACGGCTTAGCCTGACTATATAGCATTGTGTGTACTGCCACTAAGCACCTCGCTCAGCCACGCTATATATAGCATTGTGTTTTCTGACACTCTGTGTACACGGCTTAGCCTGACTATATAGCATTGTGTGTACTGCCACTGTGCACCTCGCTCAGCCACGCTATATATAGCATTGTGTTTACTGCCACTCTGTGTACACCGCTCAGCCAGACTATATACCATTGATTACTGACACTCTGTGTACACCGCTCAGCCAGACTATATACCATTGTTTACTGACACTCTGTGTACACCGCTCAGCCAGACTATATACCATTGTTTACTGACACTCTGTGTACACCGCTCAGCCAGACTATATACCATTGTTTACTGACACTCTGTGTACACCGCTCAGCCAGACTATATACCATTGTTTACTGACACTCTGTGTACACCGCTCAGCCAGACTATATACCATTGTTTACTGACACTCTGTGTACACTGCTCAGCCAGATTATATAGCATTGTTTACTGACACTCTGTGTACACCGCTCAGCCAGACTATATAGCATTGTTTACTGACACTCTGTGTACACCGCTCAGCCAGACTATATACCATTGTTTACTGACACTCTGTGTACACCGCTCAGCCAGACTATATACCATTGTTTACTGACACTCTGTGTACACCGCTCAGCCAGACTATATACCATTGTTTACTGACACTCTGTGTACACTGCTCAGCCAGACTATATACCATTGTTTACTGCCACTCTGATTCTGCTGGGAACAGTAGTACACCGCTCGCTCAGCCAGACTATATAGCATTGTGTTTACTGCCACTCTGTGTACACCGCTCAGCCACACTATATAGCATTGCGTACTCTGCCAGTCAGTGTGTATATTGCTGGGATCAGTAATACTCCACTCACCGTCAACCACTATATGAGCTCAACATGAGTTCCCCAGAGACCTCCGCTGTGAGCAGCACTCCCAACAACAGCAACAGCCAACGCCCCACGCAAGCTATAACATCCACCCCAGCAGCCAGTGGTCAGCAGCAGCCCTCCCCGAAGGAGAACGTTGTGTCCATCGGTCCGTCGCCAGAGCGATTAATGAGGGCTGCCATTGAGGAGATGATGGGGCCTGATGTGGAGGAGGAGGTCTGGCTCAGGCCAGCATCCCAAGTTAATGTTGAGGACGATGAGGGGTCTGTGTCTGGGGATGTTGGGGTGGCAGAGGTGGTGGGTGGGTCAGACTCAGGAGAAGAGTTGTATGATGAGGATGATGATCGGGACCATCTGTATGTGCCTCAGAGTCCGACCCCGGAAAACATGTTGTATCGTGTGTTTAGGTACTAAAATCTGCGTTCCCTCCCAGTAGTGTTGGGTGAACAGTGTTTGCCACTGTTCGGGTTCTGCAGAACATCACCCTGTTCGGGGTGACTATATAGCAAACTATATAGCATTGTGTTTAATGCCACTCTGTGTACACGGCTCAGCCACACTATTTAGCATTGTGTTTACTTCCACTCTGTGTCTGCTGGGAACAGTAGTACACCGCTCACCCGCCACTGTATAGCATTGTGCTCTGTGTCGCTGCTGACAATAGTGGTACACCGCTCACCCACCACTGTATAGCATTTCTGTACTGCCACTGTACTGCTGCCAGTCAGCGTGTACTTTAAGGATAAGTGAAATGAGGAAGAAATCCGATGAAAGAGGGAGGGGCAAGGGAAGAGGTGTTTCCCCTGACGGTTCACGTACAGGCCACAAGGGAGCACCCAAGAAAACCCACTCAATACCGCCCATGTTGTCCAGGACAACAACCCTCACAGATCCAAAAGAACAGGACCAGATAATTACTTGGATGACCTCTCAAGCGTCCAGCAGTGGGTTAAGCAGCACCAGCACATCACGCACGAGGTCCGAGTCCTCAGCCAGTTACAAGGAGCCAGTGGGCACAAAGCTGACACAACCGGCAGCGACACCACGCACACAACTGCCAGATAACCAGACGACGTTGGAGTGAGCTGCGCAGAGGTTGTTCTGGGGAGCTCTACTCCACGGCGGCGGCCCCCCACAATGACATATGACGAGTTTGAGGAGATGGAAGAGGAGGGTATGGACAATGTGGACATAGACCCAGATTTTGTTTGTGAACGAGAACATCGCCGTCGTAGCAGCAGCACAGATGAGTCTGTTGAGGAACCCACTGCTGCACGAGTTCGCCTTGTGCCACAAGGTAGGCGGCGCGCAATTTCAGGCACCACAAGCATGGAAGTTCAAGTGAGAGGCAAAAGAGGCGCAAACAGAAATCGCCAGCAAGGCAGGTGCTCCAAAGTCTGGGCTTTCTTTGAAGACTGCACTGAGGATGTTACCATGGCGATTTGCAAGGTGTGCAAGACCCGCCTGAGCAGGGGGAAAAGTATTAACAACCTCTCCACCACCAGCATGAGCCGCCACATTCTATCCAAACATCCCACTCTGTGGGCAAACGCGGCAGGACAGGGTACCACCAGCAACACTGCCTCCCTTGGGTTCACCAGACTCACCACCAGACCCGCCTCAGCAGCAGCAGTAGCCCAGCCATTGCGTGGTTCACAACATTCACAAACATCAGACGATGCTGACACTGTCACTTTCCGGACTAGTGCTCTTGAGGTCTCCCAGTGTTCATCAAACACAACAACCAACAGCCCTTCGGTGTGCAGCCCTACGGTTGAGTTGTCTGTCTCTGAGATGTTTGAGCGCAAGAGGAAATTGCCAGCAAATGACCCCCGGGCCGTGGCAGTAACAGCCAGCCAGCATAGCCAAGGTTCTGGCCTGCGAAATGCTGCCATATCGAGTGGTGGAGACAAACAGCTTCAAGGGCATGATGTCAGTGGCCATCCCACGTTACGTGGTTCACAGCCGCTACCACTTTGCGCGCTCTGCAGTGCCTGAGTTGCATGAGCACGTGGTCAGCTAAATAACCCGAAGCTTGAAGAATGCCGTTGCCTGCAAGGTTCACCTCACCACTGACACCTGGACGAGTGCGTTCGGCCAGGGTCGATACATCTCCCTTACCGCGCACTGGGTGAACCTTGTGGAGCCTGGCAGCGATTCCTCACCTGCTACGGCGCGGGTGTTGCCCACGCCACAAACAGCTGCACCGCCGTCCCTCCCACTGGATAACAACAGCAGCACCTACCTCTCTGACTCCTTCTCCTCCAACGCATCTCAAAGCTGTACCTCATCCGGAAACGCTAACCCAGCACCAGCAGCAGTAGGATCGTGGAAGCAGTGCAGCACAGCTGTTGGCATGCGTCAGCAAGCGTTGCTGAAGCTGATCTGCCTTGGGGATAAGCAGCACACAGGGGAGGAAATTTGGAGGGGAATAAAGGAACAGACGGATTTGTGGCTGGCACCGCTGGACCTGAAACCGGGCATGAAGCTAGACACCTGGCACGAACTGGCAATGTACGCAATAGAGGTGCTGGCTTGCCCGGCAGCCAGCGTTATGTCGGAACGCTGTTTCAGTGCTGCCGGAGGCATCGTCACAGATCGGCGTATCCGCCTCTCCACAGAAAATGCAGACCGTCTGACTCAAATTAAAATGAATCAATCCTGGATTGGAAACGACTACGCAACACTCCAGGACCCCAACCAAGTAACATGACCAATGAACATCTGGGATGGTTTAGCGTTTCCGGTCCCTGTTTATTGAACCTCTCATCTGTATTACATTTATGACTGCATGGCGGCAAAAAGCATTGCTGCTATATCCGCACACTTTTTGTCCTCATGCAAGGCCTGGGTTGTTGTGTCTCAAAAAGCGTGGCCTTCTCCTCCTGCGCCTCCTCCTGTTCCATCACGTGTGCTGCTGCTGCTGGGTTAGCGTTGCCGCCCGGTCCCTGTTTATTGAACCTCTTATCTTTATTACATTTATGACTGCATGCATGGCGGTAAAAAGCATGCTATCCGCACGCTTTTTGTCCTCATGCAAGGCCTGGGTTGTTGTGTCTCACAAAGCGTGGCCTTCTCCTCCTGCGCCTCCTCCTGTTCCATCACGTGTGCTGCTGCTGCTGCTGCTGGGTTAGCGTTGCCGCCCGGTCCCTGTTTATGGAACCTCTTATCTTTATTACATTTATGACTGCATGGCGGTACAAAGCATGCTATCCGCACGCTTTTTGTCCTCATGCAAGGCCTGGGTTGTTGTGTCTCACAAAGCGTGGCCTTCTCCTCCTGCGCCTCCTCCTGTTCCATCACGTGTGCTGCTGCTGCTGCTGCTGGGTTAGCGTTGCCGGTCCCTGTTTATGGAACCTCTTATCTTTATTACATTTATGACTGCATGGCGGTACAAAGCATGCTATCCGCACGCTTTTTGTCCTCATGCAAGGCCTGGGTTGTTGTGTCTCAAAGTGTGGCCTTCCACGCCACCCTCCTCCTGTTCCATCACGTGTGCTGCTGCTGGGTTAGCGTTACCGGTCCCTTTTCCTGGAACCTCTTATATGTATTACATTTATGACTGCATGCCGACAAAAAGCATGTTACCTGTGCAAAGAAAACAGACATTTCCCGCATTTAAAAGACAGTTTTCCCTTTGAAACTTTAAAATCGATTTTCTCAAAAACTATAAGCTCTTTTTGCTAAAAAAGTTTCCTCTTGTACCCACTCCCAAGGTGCACATACCCTGTAAATTTGGGGTATGTAGCATGTAAGGAGGCTTTACAAAGCACAAAAGTTCGGGTCCCCATTGACTTCCATTATGTTCGGAGTTCGGGTCGAACACCCGAACATCGCGGCCATGTTCGGCCTGTTCGGCCCGAACCCGAACATCTAGATGTTCGCCCAACACTATTGCTAGGATGTAAGGGGCCTTTGCTATTAACTGCTAAAGTCGGCGGGTGATGATAACCAACCAGAATTATAGGGGTGCAAAAGTGCTGAATTCTGCTAAGGCTTCCACTAGGCTCCCTATTTCACTTTCCAAAATCTCACATCTTTTCAAAGGGCAATTGCTCAGCAGTGACAAATTTTCTAGCATTGTAGGAACTGTTAGGGGGATCATAACTGGTGAGTTTCGGGCCCCTAGGCCGAAGAGGTCATAGCCTAGGGCCACAAAAACCTGTTTATTTGGGCAATTTCAATGGTAGTGATGCTGACGTACATAAATCGCAGCCATGGCCGTTCGCAACGTCTGAATTTCACGAAATGTCTCATGCAGGTAGAAGACATATTGTTAGACTTGGGTTCCAAAGATGGGGTCCCTACATCTCTGCAAACCAGAGTTACAGGGGTGCAAAAGTAGTAAAATCCCCCATAGGCTTTCATTGGCTCCCTATTTCACTTTCCAAAATCTCACTCACATCTTTTCAAAGGGCAATGGCTCAGCAGTACCAAATTTTCTAGCATTGTAGGAACTGTTAGGGGGATCACAACTGGTGAGTTTCGGGCCCCTAGGCCAAAGAGGTCATAGCCTAGGGTCACAAAAACCTGTTTATTTGGGCAATTTCAATGGTAGTGATGCTGACGTACATAAATCGCAGCCATGGCCGTTAGCAACGTCTGAATTTCACGAAATGTCTCATGCAGGTAGAAGACATATTGTTAGACTTGGATTCCAAAGATGGGGTCCCTACATCTCTGCAAACCAGAGTTACAGGGGTGCAAAAGTAGTAAAATCCCGCATAGGCTTTCATTGGCTCCCTATTTCACTTTCCAAAATCTCACATCTTTTCAAAGGGCAATGGCTCAGCAGTACCAAATTTTCTAGCATTGTAGGAACTGTTAGGGGGATCATAACTGGTGAGTTTCGGGCCCCTAGGCCGAAGAGGTCATAGCCTAGGGTCACAAAAACCTGTTTATTTGGGCAATTTCAATGGTAGTGATGCTGACGTACATAAATCGCAGCCATGGCCGTTAGCAACGTCTGAATTTCACAAAATGTCTCATGCAGGTAGAAGACATATTGTTAGACTTGGATTCCAAAGATGGGGTCCCTACATCTCTGCAAACCAGAGTTACAGGGGTAACTATGGCAGAATTCAGCACTTTTGCACCCCTATAATTCTGGTTGGTTATCATCACCCGCCGACTTTAGCAGTTAATAGCAAAGGCCCCTTACATCCTAGCAACACCAAATTTGCAGGATATGTTAAAAAGATAGCAGGAAACAATATTTAACGGACTTCCTAGGCCACAAATGTGAAAAAAGTTTAATACCTTTTCATAATCCAGATCCATGGAGGATGCCATCCGCGCCCTCCCGTTCATTCCCCCATGGCTCCTGCAGTAATACCGGCCCCGGTCGGGTCCCGACTCCCGACCCCTCTGAACAGGTCGGGTTCTCATTCCCCACTCAATATGGCCACCACAGATTGCCGCGGCTGCGCAGTCCGCACAGACGCGATTGCACCAGCGCAGCTCTAGGGCCTCCTCCTCCCTCGTTATCAATATGCGTGCATACATCGGACGCATCGGGAGGAGGACCTAGAGCTGCGCAGCCGCAATCGCATCATTGCGGACTGCGCAGCCGCGGCAATCTGTGGCGGCCATATTGAGGGGGGAATGAGAACCCGACCCGTTTGGAGGGGTCGGGACCCGACCGGGGCCGGTATTACTGCGGGTGCCATGGCGAAATGAACAGGCGCAGATGGCGTCCTCCATGGATCTGGATTATGAAATGGTATTTAACTTTTTTCATACTTGTGGCCTCGTAAGTCCTTTAAAAAAAATATATATATATGTATATATATATATATATATATATATATATATATATATATAAAATTTATTATTTTTATGTGCTGAGTGTGGGAAATAAATGAAGAAAAAAATGACGTGGGGTCCCCCCTCTCGAGCCTCTGTCCCCCATGCAGGCTGGGATAGCCAGAATGCGGAGCCCCGGCCGACTGGGGCTTCGCACCCTGAGCTATACCAGCCCGCATGGTCCATGGTATGGGGGGCTCCGGGGGGGGGGGGGCGGCCAAGCCTTCTTCTCCCCCCCCCCAAGCCCTTGTCCAATCCATGGACAAGGGGCTCTCCCCAACTCCGGTGCCCCAGGAAGAGGTGGGGGCGACGACTCCCTGGGGGGGTGGTTTATGGTGGCCTCTGGGAGTCCCCTTTAAGAAGGGGACCCCAGATGCCCACCCCCCTCCCAGGAGAAATGAGTATAGGGGTACAAAGTACCCTTTACCCATTTCCACAAAGGGTTAAATGAAATAAAAACACAACCACGAGAAAAGTATTTTATTATTCTAAATTAACCATACATACTTACCTGTACCTTTTAAAAAAGTTTTCCCACGCCAATATCCACAGTAAACGATCCAACGAACTGTATCCTCTTATGTTGCGATCTTAATTAAGTTGATTGAAGATCTCCAATGCCTCCCACATAGCAGAGAATGCCTCCTTTTGGACGCATAGCTGCCGGCTCCTGCTGTCTCTCCCCACCTCCTCACCTGTCACTCTCACCTAGCCTGGCACCCATGGGTGCGCTGGGTGCCAGGCTAGGTGAGGGTGACAGGTGCAGGCAGGTGGGGAGAGACAGCAGCGAGCCAGCAGCTTCACGCCCTGCTCAGGACGCATTCTCTGCTATACTAACAGTTCTTGAATCATCCGGTTCTTTTTAATGAATCGGTTCTTTTTTTTAATGAATCGGCTCATTTTACTTTGAAACTTTAAAATTAATTTTCTCAAAAAGTATAAGGTCTTTTTGAAAAAAAATGTTTCCTCTTGTTCCCACTATTCCACTTAACATTCCCAACAATTTTGGTGTTTTTACTATGTAAGGGGACTTTGCTATTAACCGTTAAAGTCGGCGGCCTTTAAAGTCTATGGGGCGAATCGAACTTCCGCAAAAGTTCGCCTGGTGCAGGCGAACGCGAACCCCCAAAGTTCGCCTGGAACCGTTCGCCGGCGAACCGTTCGCTACATCTCTAGTTCCTTGCCGCAGCTACTCGCTCAGCCAGCTGGTTCCCAGTCCCCTACGCTGCAGAGGACGACCTCGCCAGGTCATCCTCTACTGCGCCAGCGTGAGCGCTACTGTCAATCACTAGCACATGGTGTGGAGTGTACTGCGCAAGCGCAGAACTACTGGAAATAGATATGGAAATAAATATGGCTGCCTCCATATCTCTTAGATCAGTTGTCCTTTAAAAGGGATTATCATTTGAAGGAGCAAATAGAAAATCAGCCTTATCTCTTTTCCTTTTTTTTTGCTACATTTTTCATAGTTTTAATACTTTTGCATCCTGAGACAAAGCATGTCTTCCAATTTCTGATAAGATTGTGATCTGATTCCGGTCGCTAACAGATCGCAAAAAGCAGGTTACAGTAAAACTGATGGAAATAGCAGCGGTCATTTCCATTAGTGAGATCCGTTTGCGTTGCGATTTTGTCCTGAGCACAATTGTTGTCCTGCAGCAGTTTGGATTGCAATCGCATTAATCAAATAAGTGTGAAACGTGATCACATCACATTTCAATTGCGATCGCGTTACACAGTTTGCACACTACAAATCCAGTTTACGATTCTGATTTACGATTTCGATTTTCACTGGATGCTGTACAAAAGAAGAGAGAACGCAGAAAAAAACGCAGCATGCAGGACTTTCTTTTACTTGCATGAAGAATTGGAATTGTATGTAAAATCGCATCAAAATTTGAAATCGGAATCGCACATAGTGTAAAAGAGCCCTAAAAAAAGTCCTGCACGCTGAATTTTTTTCTGCGTTTCTCTTCTTGGGTTTCTAGCATCCAGTGAAAATTGCAAATTGAAATTGCAGATCGGAATCAGAAATCGGAATTACGATTTGCAGTGTAAAAGAAGCTTTAAAGAGGAACTGTAACCAAGGATTGAACTTCATCCCAATCAGTAGCTGATACCCTTTTTCCCATGAAAAATCTTTACCTTTTCTCAAAGAGATCATCAGGGTGGTCTGTATGGCTGAAATTGTGGTGAAACTCCTCCCACAGTGTGATGTCATGACCATGGTCCTCACAGTTTGCTGACCGTGAGCCTTATTGCATTGTGGAAAAATAACAGCTGTTTCCAACTGCCTAGCAACCAATATCTCCCTCTGTGCATATGTATATCCATAATATATATATAAAAAAAACTTTTAAGCCTATCACATTGTTAATGGGTGTGGTTTTAGATAATGAATGTTGGTGCTGTGTGTTTTTTCATGTCTGCCAGCAGTAAAGATGATTATGCGTAGGCTGATTGCAGATCAGACAACATGAACAATGCAATATCTGGTTATGGAGAGGCACACCTTACCGCGGGTGTTTTTTGGGAGCTCAACCTTGATGCAAAAGCAACATCAGTCCAGTATAAGCAATTCAAGTTCGGCCAGCACACCAGTATCAATATGCAATGTAATCAAATGTATGTCTGCACTTTTTCTGATGAAGGGGACCCTCTGTGGCCCCGAAACAATTGTGATGTTGTGCATACAATAAAACTGCTTGATTATTGATACTGGTGTGCCAGCCGAACTTGAATTGCTGAAACAATATGAACAAATTACATGGCGACTATCAATCATTTCTTGATCTGTATTCTATTTTTTAACTCCTCACTTTGCAGTGTATTGATTTATTATTTTTCCCCCTTCTCACTACAGATCCTCTTTAAACTGCAGTCATTGTGATGCGATGACTGTAATATAACCATAATCCTATCACACAGACTTCATTTAATGGAATATATATATATATATATATATATATATATATATATATATATATATATATATATATATATATATATATAGATAGATATATATTGGATCACATATACCATATTTCCTTGTCTTTGTTGAAAACATATAACATTACAAAGATGTGATAATTGTGAAGCTGCATCTGATGGTCTCATCAGTTAGTTTCCGCACTGGAAGTAGCCTGATTTATTAATAGGCAGATTATACCGCTGGAGAGAATGAAGAGTGCTCAGTGTTCATTTTCCTTTGTTGACTAAAGCATAATTGCGGGCTTTATACTGTGCACACAGATGCTTGGGGAATCACGGCTGTGCATGTCACATTGGATGATGGGATGATACCACACATTGAAGCTGTATCTGCATTACAGGGTTAGTTAAATATTGGCTATGAAATATATCAGTGCACCTCAACTCACTTTGTAATTCAATGTTATAAAATGATGCTCCTATTTATTTTTCAGTCAGCTATACATGTTTCAAATGTGAAAGAAACTCAGAAAATAGTTTTCTTGTAACCGTGGACACCCTTGCTGTTTTCTTTGGATTACAGACTGTTCAGAAATTCCAATCTTCCTGCATTATTATTATTAACCACCGTCTAGTGCTGATAGCAGCCTAAAGCTATGTACACAGGAACCAACCTGCAGCCTGATTATCATCTGACATTAGTTTGTTGAATGATAATTAATCAGGCATGTGTACGCATGCAAACAACTTGATGAGCAACTGATCACAGGTGGTTTGATCAATCCAACTGTCGGATCTATGTTGGTCTGAAATCATGCAGTTGGTGCACAGTTGGTGTGTGTATGTACAAGTTGTTTGAAAGACTTGTACTTGTTTTGAATGTGTAGTCCGTCAGTCCTCTTGCATGTGCAGTATGTTAATTGAGTTGGTTGTTTAGCCATCTAGGTGAGTGTATGTCCAGGTTGTGTGGTTCGTCAGGTTGTGTGGTTTGTCATGTGGTTGTGTGCATGTTAGACGTGTGTATGAGCCTTAAAGAGAAACTCCGACCAAGAATTTTACTTTATCCCAATCAGTAGCTGATACCCCCTTTTACATGAGAAATATAATGATTTTCACAAACAGACCATCAGGGGGCGCTGTATGACTGATTTTGTGCTGAAACCCCTCCCACAAGAGGCTCTGGTACCGTACGGTACTCTGGGCAAACTGCCACAATGTAACAATGTTCACAGACAGGAAATGGCTGTTTACAGCTGTCTGCAAGGCCAGAACAGCTAGAAACAGCTATATAACCTGCCCACAGTAAAAATGTCACCATGTAATATATGTCAGAATGTGAATCTGGGAGAGGAAAGATTTTACAATGAGCAAACACTGCCTAAATCATTTATACATAATTATGGTAAAAATGAAGCACTTTTTTTATTACATTATTTTCACTGGAGTTCCTCTTTAAGGACTCAACCCTCAATGGATAATTATCCAATAACGTTTAATGCATCCAGTTTGCTGTAGTACAGAGCATGCTAGCCAGCACGACGTTTCGGGCTATCGCCCGAAACGTCGTGCTGGCTAGCATGCTCTGTACTACTGCAAACTGGATGCAATAAACGTTATTGGATAATTATCCGTTGAGGGTTGAGTCCTTACTGGGAATACTAAGTCTACTGTGGAATCCAGGGAGTGGTGATGGACCTCCTGCCCTATTAGGACTCCCCAATACAAGCACCTTTTACCATTGAGGCGGGCAGACTCGTTGTTTGCTTTTATGAGCATATGCACATCTAACATGCACACAACCACATTACATTTTACTCTCTTAATTGTATACGTTTACATATATTTTAAATTTTAAGATTTTTGCGACAGAGGTCCTTTAAGGGCTTGAACCCACTAGAGCATTTAGGGATCGCTTTCAATCGCTAGCGATTTCCCTAAATGCTCTGCTAATGTAAATGGATGGGATAGATTCCATTAGAACGATTGCGATTAGGCAAATCGCAATTACAGGACATGCAGCATTTTGGGAGCGTTTCCATTGTAATATATTGTATAGGAGCAGGGAAATCGCTCCCAAAATCGCTTGCAAAGCGCAACCACAAATCGCTAGCAATTGCAATTGCGCTTTGGTCTTTGTAGTGAGTCCCACTATGATCAGAAAAGGATCTGATGCCTGCACATGCATACGCAGATTGATTTCCAATAGACTTCAGCATGAAATCTATCCAAAATCGACCTAGCGCCACTGCCTCTGCATCCTGCCTGGCCGCCCTTGAAGTCTAAAATGGTCCCCACCGTGCTCTTGCTCCATATAATTTCACTTTTTCCCAAGTGTGATTTCCGGCCTCCTTGGCTGTCACTGCAACAGCCTATACCATGTGGCCTGTACCATGTGCTACCAGGCATGTGTGTGAGGTCACACATGCACCTGGTGTCATGTGGTACAGACTATCGCGGTGGCGGCAGAGGAGGCCAGGAATTTTGCCGGTGGATAGGTGAGATTTTAAAACACTGCACATGGGCGACACTTTACACTGGGGAAGGGCGACCGGGGTTCTGTCGGGTATATCGTCATCAGTCAAGCATTGAGGAAGCCCCGGTAAAGTATAAAACCTGATGTGTTCTTCATCTCAGGTAGACGTTAAAGAGGAACTTCAGCCTAAACAAACATACTTTCATTAAGTTACATTACTTATGTTATTTAAAATAGATAGGTAATATAATCTCTTACCCACCCTGTTTTAAAAGAACAGGCAAATGTTTGATTTCATGATGGCAGCCATCTTTTTGGTTGTAATGAGGTGACAGGGAGTATGATAAACAGTTCCAACTGTCCTGTGTCCTGATCACCCCTCCCAGTTGCTAAGCAACGTGAACAACAACATAGCAAATCCCATCATACTCTGCACAGCATCAGGGAAAAAAGCCTGGTCTTTTTTTCTTTGATGGGTGTAGCTTGGATAAAAATACAGCAAAAAATGATGCTTTGGTAAGAAAAACAAAGTTCTGATGCTGTAAAACTGTTAAAGAAACACTAAGCCTTTTCAGTTCTACTGAGTAGATTTTTAGTCCGGAGGTTCACTTTAAGGTCAAGGCTGAGCATTGAGAATGTGGTAGGGGATTGGACAGAGTCATATCTTGGCAAATAAGGTGGAGCCTGCAGGGTAACATTGTACTTGCTGGTTCTGTGTGTTGATATGGAAGCTTGAGTGCATGTAACTTTAAGTCACTGTTTATGTTTTGGAAGATATGAATGCATGTCTGTGTATGCATATAAATAATGTGTATCTTTATGCAAATGTGTGTGTGTGTGTGTGTGTGTGTGTGTGTGTATGACAAGACACACAACATTCATATCATGCTTTTCTCCTGGAGGACTCAAAGAGCTAGTTTTGCAGACACTAGGGTGCGCTCTATAGGCAGTAGCAGTGTTAGGGAGTCTTGCCTAAGGTCTCCTACTAAAAAGGTACTGGCTTACTGAATAGGAACAGCTGACATTCAAATCCATGTCTCCTGTGTCAGAGACAGAGCCCCTAACTAGTACACTATCCAGTTGTTCACAGCACTGGGTGTAGCCATGGCTAGGGGTGTCGCTGTGGTGCTCAGTCATGGTCTTCTTCCACCTGGGACCTTTTTTCATAGTTTGTGCAACATTTGGGAAAATAGCAGCAGGCAGTGCAGGGGACTGTACTTCTTCCTGCTCTAGATGTAGCACCCCTCCCCCTTCCTGTCCCGTGGGCAATGTATCTCCTCGCTCTCTAAACACAGTCTGCAGTGCATGACTGTGCAGAGCAGCAGGGTGAGTAGAGAGAATGATTGCTGTGCTGCAGCTGGGACATTAGCAGGGAGAGGTGGCAGGATGTGTTTAGTGCTTCAGAAGTTGCCTGTCATTAGTAGCCATGTGTACTGGCTACTGTAATACCAGAGTGCCCTAGACTATTGATTATTTATTCTGATCGGAGTAATTAATCAATAATGCAGGGCAGTCTGCTGTTGCAGAAGCCAGTGCTGACAGTCGACTTACAGTATGTAGTGAGCAGAGAAACAAGCTCCAGGCAATGTAGATTAGCTTGATTACAGGTAATCTTATCTCTTTTCTCAGCTCCCCCTCCCACCCTGTTATCCTCCCCCATGACCCTTTCCTCTTTTCAGATTTTAGTGGCTTCTTTTAACAGCATGTCCTTGCCAAACAACACTGGGGATGTCTGCAGTCCTGGTGAGAGGTCGTCCTGCTATTTCTCCTCTCCCCCCAGGCTCTCTGTCTTGTGCCTCTACGTCTTTATACCCCCTCCTCGATATGCATCCCTCTCTTTCATATGTCCTCCTTTTCTGTCTGTCCTCAGAGGAGCTCACAATCTAATCGTACCATAGCCATACACTAATGTCCTACCATATTATTATTAACAATTTATATAGCACTGACATTAGCTCCGTCCACATTCTGATGACTCCTTTCCCCCCCAAATCCTCCAAAATTTGCAGTGGCAGGCTCGGTGCCCCAACCCATCAACCCTCACATCAAAAAAATTGGTAGTGGGGGGACATCTGTAAATGATAAGCACCGGGTGTCAAATTCCTAGGTGCACCACTGATTCAGCCTAGGGTGTGTGGCTATCCATCCTGCATCACCTAATTGACGAGAAACTTCCCTAACTGCTTGTAACTGCTGACATACCTGTAGGTTGTAGTGCATTACAGACTAACTAATAATAAGGTCTTGTGTGTCTCTCGCCTGGCTTTTTTTTGTGCTCTGTAAGCTTTATTATCTGTAGCTATGTAAAAATGACAGCTTCAAGGAGTGGAAAGGAAATGCCTTCCTTATCTCTGCGGCTGTCAGAAACATGAGAAGCCTCCTCTGTTCTTAGGATGACTGGCTGGCGGTAACAGGTTACCATCCTCCTTCTCCTAATCTGCAGAAGCATTGCGAGGCTATGCAGCCACAGTGTGTCATTTCTGCCTGATACATAACACGTCCCTTACCTGGATACACCGCTGGGGGAGATGTAATCTGTCAGGCAGCACTATCAGTCTCAGGCTAGACAGATGAGAATAGTGGTTGCCAACTGTCTGAGGAACAGAAGAGCTTTTCTCAGGCTCAACTTGCTAAATATTGCTGGACTTCAATGCACATGGCTCACACGACCGGGGTGCTAAATGACAGGCCTCAGCACTCATCATTTAAAGGACATCTGAAGTGAGAAGAATATGGAGGCTGCCATATTTCTTTTCCTGGCACTTCGCTGTCTGGCTCTGGCAGCCCTGTTGAATAAAAGTTAATTTTTAACCCTCAGTGCACCAAGTGGCCTTTCCCGTTAGGGATACGTATCCATACTATATTTCCCTGAGTACTTTCATGTGTAATTGATATGAGTTCTGCTGGTCTGTTTGACTGCAGAAGTGTCTGAATCCCACCAGAAACAAGCATGCAGCTAATCTAGCCAGATCCGACAATAATGTCAGAAACGCCTAAAAGTATTAGAGGCAAAAGATCAACAAGACAGCCAGGCAACTGGTATTGCTTAAAAGGAAATAAATATGTCAACCTCTGTATCCCTCTTGCTTCAGTTGTCCTTTAACCACTTAAGGACCAGCGTTCTCTGGGCACTTAAAGAGAATCTGTATTGTTAAAATCGCACAAAAGTAAACATACCAGTGCGTTAGGGGACATCTCCTATTGCCCTCTGTCACAATTTCGCCACTCCTCGCCGCATTAAAAGTGGTTAAAAACAGTTTTAAAAAGTTTGTTTATAAACAAACAAAATGGCCACCAAAACAGGAAGTAGATTGATGTACAGTATGTCCACACATAGAAAATACATTCATACACAAGCAGGCTGTATACACTCTTCCTTTTGAATCTCAAGAGATCATTTGTGTGTTTCTTTCCCCCTGCAGCCATCTTCCACTGAAGTGTCAGGCTATTTCTTCCTGCAGAGTGCAGACAGCTGTGCCTGTATGTAATTCCTCAGTATGTGAAAGCCCAGCCAGCTCAGAGGAGGATTTATCCAGCTTGTAAAAGACAATAGAACAGAGAGAAGCTGCACTAATCTAAATATCACACAGGCAGTGTGCAGAGAGGGGCCTGGATGTGGGAGTTCATAGCAGAACCACAACACTGAAGAACTTGGCAGCCTTCCAGACACAGGCCTGACAAGTCTGACAAGAGAGAGATAAGTTGATTTATTACATAGATGGTGATAGTAGAACGTGCTGCAGTAAGCCAGAACACATTAGAATAGCTTTTGGAACTTGTAGGATGATAAAAAACAGGATGCAATTTTTGTTACGGAGTCTCTTTAAGGACCAGAGACCGCTGGTCCAATCCCGACGGAATCCCGACGAATCGCCGCACATACCCGCCGCAACCGCCGTCACCGCTGCTCGCCGCTCGCCGAGACCCCCAGGACATAGACTCTGCCGTCTCTATGACAGCAGAGTCATGTGAGCCGGTCAGGAGCCGTTTCATTGGCTCCTGACCCTGTTTTTCAATGTAAGCCAATGGGAACGACTTACATTGAAAGACAGGGCCAAGAGCCAATGAAATCAGCTCCTGACCCACTCACATGACTCTGCCGTCATAGAGACAGGCAGAGCCTGTGAGATGCGGTGAGAAGCGTCGAGTTTCAGCGGCGCGATCGGCGGGTAGCGGCAGAAACGGCGGATGCGCGCTGCGGACGGTGATTGAGATCTACGCCCTGCCAGCCAGGAGCCCACCAATACAGGGCGTAGATCTCAATCACTGCGGTCCTTAACTAGTTAAAGGAAACCTAAATTGAAAGGAAATTGCTCATTTACTCACCTGGGACTTCTTCAAGCCTCCTGATGTCTTTATGGTCCCTGGCCATCACCCCACACTTCGCCATTCCTCGGGTGTCCACCTCGAACGTTGGATGTGTGGTTCCATGCCGTGGGCCGCCCTCCACCAATGCGCTCCCAAAGCAGGGAGTGCTCTGCACTCACGCAGTAAGCAAAAATAGCTACCCCCCATCTCTGTTTACTTCCTGTACACGGGAGCGTTGTTACAGTGTAACTAGCCAGTGCTGCTCGGATACCCCTTTTCAAAATCCAAATTGAATTCGGATCCGGATATCCAGATATCCAGATATCCAGATCCGAATCGGATATCTGAATCCGAACTTTTTGGTATCCGAGTAGAATCGGATATCCGAACCCAATATCCAGGATATCCAGACGGATTCAAATATCCGTATAGAAAACCGGAAGTGGCCTTTAAAATGGTTCCAAAACATATTTTAAGGTGAACAAAACATCTCTCTCTCTCTCTCTCTCTCTCTCTCTCTCTCTCTCTCTCTCTCTCTCTAGGACTGAATGCCTCTGTACTGAATTTTGCCATTGCAGGCCTCTATTCAGGTATCCGAATTCACTATCCAACCGGATTCTGGATTTCATATAGAAATCCGAGTTTGCTCGGATAGTGCTATTCGGATTTACACAGATATCCGATCCAAAGTGCGGATAGTGAAAAAAGTTGGGAATATCTGGGTAGTTCGGATACCCGAATATTGGATGAGCACCACTGTAACTAGCTGCCTTCACAGCAGTTTCCCGCTGATCTGCAGTTTGAATTATGCCAGTGGGCAATGGGGAACAGGGCCATTAGAAGTAGCAGTGGGGGAATCAGCAGTTTACCGCTGATCTGCAGCTTGAACTACCAGTATGTCGGGCAGTGTAGAACGGTGATCTGTCTTTATAGAGGAGGGGTCATCAGGAGGTAAAGTGGCGGTAGGGGAATGGGGATCTTGCTACCCTAATAGAATATATAAGACCTCCCCGAAAATAAGACCTAGCACATCTTTTGAAGGAAAAAACAATATAGGACAGTGTCTTAGTTTAGGGAAAAACGGATAAACATATATGTATGTATGCATGTATATATATATATATATATATATATATATATATATATATATATATATATATACAGTGGCTTGCAAAAGTTTTCGGCCCCCTTGAAGTTTTCCACATTTTGTCACATTACTGCCACAAACATAATTCAATTTTATTGGAACTCCACGTGAAAGACCCATACTAAGTGGTGTACACGTGAGAAGTGGAACGAAAATCATACATGATTCCAAACATTTTTTACAAATCAATAACTGCAAAGTGGGGTGTGTGTAATTATTCAGCCCCCTGAGTGAATACTTTGTAGAACCACCTTTTGCTGCAATTAACGCTGTCAGTCTAATAGAGTATGTCTCCAGAGCCGGGACAAGGGCCTCCAGCACCCAAGGCTGAGACACTAAAGTGCGCCCCTCCATCCGTCCACCACAGCCGTCACACACTGATTGCTCTTAGACTAAGAGGCACCCCAGGGCCTCCAACACCTTAATCTCTAGTTATCTGGCTTGTACTCACTTCCATGTATCTCCTTTTCTTATTTCTTTCTGCTTCAAACACAATTAGAAATGACAGCTGAATGAATTGTGCGCCCCCTCCTACACTGCGCCCTGAGGCTGGAGCCTCTCCAGCCTATGCCTCGGCCAGGCCCTGTATGTCTCTACCAGCTTTGCACATCTAGAGACTGAAATCCTTGCCAATTCTTCTTTGCAAAACAGCTCCAGCTCAGTCAGATTAGATGGACAGCATTTGTGAACAGTAGTTTCAGATCTTGCCACAGATTCTCGGTTGGATTTAGATCTGGACCATTCTACACATGGATATGTTTTGTTTTAAACCATTCCATTGTTGCCCTGGCTTTATGTTTAGGGTCGTTGTTGAACCTCCACCCCAGTTTCAAGTCTTTTGCAGACTTCAAGAGGTTTTCTTCCAAGATTGCCCTGTATTTGGCTCCATACATCTTCCCATCAACTCTGACCAGCTTCCCAGTCCCTGCTGAAGAGAAGCACCCCCAGAACATGATGCTGCCACCACCATATTTGACAGTGGGGATGGTGTGTTCTGAGTGATGTACAGTGTTAGTTTACCACCACACATAGCGTTTTGCATTTTGGCCAAAAAGTTCATTTTGGTCTCATCTGACCAGAGCACCTTCTTCCACATGTTTGCTGTGTCCCCCACATGGCTTGTGGCAAACTGCAAACGGGATTTCCTATGCTTTTCTGTTCACAATTGCTTTCTTTCTGCCACTTTTCCATAAAGGCCAACTTTGTGCAGTGCATGACTAATAGTTGTCCTATGGACAGATTCCCCCACCTGAGCTGTAGATCTCTGCAACTCATCCAGAGCCACCATGGGCCTCTTGACTGCGTTTCTGATCAGCGCTCTCCTTGTTCGGCCTGTGAGTTTAGGTGGATGGCCTTGTCTTGGTAGGTTTACAGTTGTGCCATACTCCTTCCATTTCTGAATGATCGCTTGAACAGTGCTCCATGGGATGTTCAAGGCTTTGGAAATCTTTTTGTAGCCTAAGCCTGCTTTAAATTTCTCAATAACTTTATCCCTGACCTGTCTGGTGTGTTCTTTGGACTTCATGGTGTTGTTGCTCCCAAGATTCTCTTAAACAACCTCTGAGGCCGTCACAGAGCAGCTGTATTTGTACTGACATTAGATTACACACAGGTGCACTCTATTTAGTCATTAGGACTCATCAGGCAATGTCTATGGGCAACTGACTGCACTCAGACCAAAGGGGGCTGAATAATTATGCACACCCCACTTTGCAGTTATTGATTTGTAAAAAATGTTTGGAATCATGTATGATTTTCATTCCACTTCTCACCTGTACACCACTTTGTATTGGTCTTTCACATGGAATGAATGGATGAACTCACAGGCCGAACAAGGAGAGTGCTGATCAGAAATACAGTCAAGAGGCCCATGGTGACTCTGGACGAGCTGCAGAGATCTATGTAACGATTGGTGTCAGCACGCAGAGAGAATCTGATTATTGGTGATCTGCAGTATCACCAAGAATGCAGATAAATACCCGATTATTGATGATCTGCAGAATCACCAATAATACAGATATATTGCTACCTCTGGACACCTAAGGTATGTGAGTGTTTGGTGTAACAGTAATACTTTGAGTAATGCACCTGTGAACAGGTGATAGCAGGCAATATGAGCAATACTGCTGTTGAGAGTACAAGAACCTTCCAGCAGCCTGAGACTATCCAAGGGGCGGAGTCAGGCTGAATAGCAAGAAGACCCGGAGGCTAGTGACCCCAGGAAGATTGGCGTCACAAGCAGGTCTGGAGACTAACACAAATGATAATGCAATTCCCTAGTCTTGGGTGCGAGGTCCATGGTCTCAGCACCCTGGAACTAGTCTGGAGTCTAACACAAATAATAATACAGTTCCCTAGTCTTGGGTGCGAGGTCCGTGGTCTCAGCACCCTGGAACTAGTCTGGAGTATAACACACATGACAATACAGTTCCCTAGTCTTGGGTGCGAGGTCCGTGGTCTCAGCACCCTGGAACTAGTCTGGAGTATAACACAAATGACAATACAGTTCCCTAGTCTTGGGTGCGAGGTTCGTGGTCTCAGCACCCTGGAACTAGTCTGAATAATAATACAATGATAAACAAAGGTAATCTGGCTCAGTGTGAATTCCCAGGTACTCCTGGTTCAAACACACTGTAGGATCTGACTATGGTCTGAATGCTTCCACGTAAGTGTTCGCAATGGCAGACCACCAGCAACTAGCAAGCAAGCTGTATATATAGTTGCAGGACTCTGCCACCCCGCCCGAGCCACTCAGCCAATCAGGAGTCCAGCAGGAATCAGCTGATCGTCCTGATCAGCTGATCCATCTCCTGCTGGTATAAAGGTCCTGACTTCTGGCTCGCACGCGTAGTTCTCCATCCAGGTGCACTAACAGACCCAGCCACACCAGACGCATGCCGCTGCGTGCAAACCACCGCATTGGACGCGGAAACAGCTGCCTCGCTGCCAGTACATGCGGCGGTTTTTCCGCGATCTATCACAGTATCAGGCGCATGCCGCTGTGTGCAAACTGCTGCGTTGGACGCGGAAACAGCCGCCTTGGTATCAGTACACGCGGCGGCTTTTCCACGTTTTCTCACAATCTACAGTTCAGGTGGGGGAATCTGTCCATAGGACAACTATTAGTTGTGCACAGTGCTGGGGCGAAATTACGCATGAGCGTAATTACGCATCGTAATTCAATGCAAAATTACGTGTAAGCGCTACGCATAACTTACGGTCTTACGCGTAATTATTTACGCGTAAGCCGTAAAGCGGTATCGTAATTACGCCGTCTAACGTAATTGCTAGGTGTGCGTAATTTTACGATGACTTACGCGTAATTTTATGCGTAATTACTAACGTACAACTACCCTTTTCTAAGAGTAGCCAATCAGTCAACATCCTAAGCAACCAATAGTATCTTCTCCCGCCCTTCAGTATATAAGCGTACGTTTTTACGCATACGAATGATGTGTACGCAATAGCTGTCACATTGACGGCTATTTCGTATACATCGTCCGTATGCATCAAAAAGTACGCATTAATGGGTATTACGGCACTACGCGTAACATCGTAGCGTAAGCGACTACATAACGGTATCCTTACGCGTAACTGCGCAAGTTAACGCGTAATTACAGTGATGAACCGTAAATAATTTCCTACATCGTAACCGTAATTGCGTAATATCGTAAAATTACGCGTAATGATCCCTAAGCGTAGATTTTTCCATTATGACCAGCACTGGTTGTGCACTGCACAAAGTTGGCCTTTATGGAAGAGTGGCAAGAAGAAAGCCATTGTTAACAGAAAAGCATAAGAAGTCCTGTTTGCAGTTTGCCACAAGCCATGAGGGGGACACAGCAACCATGTGGAAGAAGGTGCTCTGGTCAGATGAGACCAAAATGGAACTTTTTGGCCAAAATGCAAAACGCTATGTGTGGCGGAAAACTAACACTGCACATCACTCTGAACACACCATCCCCACTGTCAAATATGGTGGTGGCGGCAACATGCTCTGGGGGTGCTTCTCTTCAGCAGGGGCAGGGAAGCTGGTCAGAGTTGATGGTAAGATGGACGGAGCCAAATACAGGGCAATCTTGGAGAAAAAAACCTCTTGGAGTCTGCAAAAGATTTGAGGCTGGGGCGGAGGTTCACCTTCCAGCAGGACAACGACCCTAAACATAAAGCCAGTTCAACAATGGAATGGTTTAAAACAAAACATATCCATGTGTTAGAATGGCCCAGTCAAAGTCCAAATCTAAATCCAATCGAGAGTCTGTGGCAAGATCTAAAAACTGCTGTTCACAAATGCTGTCCATCTAATCTGACTGAGCTGGAGCTGTTTTGCAAAGAAGAATGGGCAAGGATTTCAGTCTCTAGATGTGCAAAGCTGGTAGAGATATACCCTAAAAGACTGGCAGCTGTAATTTCAGCAAAAGGTGGTTCTATTGACTCAGGGGGCTGAATAATTACACACACCCCACTTTGCAGTTATTATTTTTTTTTAAATGTTTGGAATCCTGTATGATTTTCGTTCCACTTCTCATGTATACACCACTTTGTATTGGTCTTTCACGTGGAATTCCAATACAATTGATGCATGTTTGTGGCAGAAATATGACAAAATGTGGAAAACTTCAAGGGGGCCAATTACTTTTGCAAACCACTGTATGTACTGTGTGCCTCTGAGGAAGCGGCCTTTGGCCGTGAAACACTTGTCAGGCAACCTTTATGAGATTTGGAAATCTGAAAAAAAACAGCATGTCTGTCCTTTATATTGAAGAAACTTATATTGAGAAGAATTAAAAAGACTATTTGTTCATAAAAAGCCCCTTGACTGTTTTGGATCTTGTATAACATTTGACCTTGTAGTGGAACAACACTATCTGGTTTTTATCAGTATCTGTATTGCTATGTCAACTCGTTCCCAGCCATTACTATGCAAGAAGAAGAATAAGGTGGGGATCTCCTCAGTGGGGTAAATGGTGAAAAAACAGCAAATCCTTTATTGAAATAAAAGTTAATGTTACTTACATCATGAGTATTAATGTCAAGAATACCCAATAAAACCATAGCAAAGTACACTTCAATAGTAGGAGCATCGACAGTAATCATTATACATGGGCAGCATGGTGGCGTAGTGGTTAGCCATCTCGCCTTGCAGGGCTGAGTCCCCGGTGTGATTTCCAGCCAGGACACTATCTGCATGGAGTTTGTATGTTCTCCCCATGTCTGCATGGGTTTTCTCTGGGGACTCTCTGGTTTCCTAAGTTAATTGGCTTCCCCTCACATTGGCCCTAGACTACAATACATACACTACACGATAAAGACCATACATGTGAAACTCCTCGCCACATTTGGCACTCAAGTGGTTTCCCCACTTTGCATTAGGTTTTGCCCACTCTAGACCACTAGGGAAGCTACAGTATATTGGAGGTGAAGCCCTGAAACACCAGAAAAGCCATATGGGGGAGGGAGGGGGGAAAACACTAAACACTAGGTAACTGTATAGGGAGGGTGCGGGCCTCTAGACACCAGGGAACTGTATAGGGGAGGGAAGGCCACTAGACACCAGGGAGCAGTATAGGGGTTGAAGGCGGGCCTATAGACACCTGGGAACTTTATAAGAGAGGAAGGAGGCCAGTAGACATTGAGGTTGGCCCACAAATAGGTCCCAGTGTACAATTTTGGCCCTCTTTGTATTTGAGTTTGACACCCCTGATATAGACATATGACTATGGTAGAGATTAGACTTGGAGCTCTTTGAGGGACAGTTAAGGACAAGGCAATATACTCTGTGATATATACATGGCATGGATTTTCAAAAAATCCCTCATGGCATTACATTAGCAAGAACTTTTCAAATTACATAAAAAAATTGCTGCTAGTGGGTCCCAGGCCTAAGGGCCCATTCACACTGGGGATTGCAAAACGCTAGCGACTAGCGCTATTTTTTTGCAGCAGTGTTTTTTCCATGGTAAACATGTATTTCTTTAACCTTCTGGGGACCGCGCAGCGTAAATCCTGCCCGCACTTGTGGCTACCTAACTCTGATGCGGCATAGGATTTGGAACGGATGTAGACCAAGTTGCGCCTGGGGAACTGCCATTCCCCATTCAAATTTTGCCGCCTTTTTAAGAATTCAACAAACTGCGCCTGGGGCAAGAAACCCGCTTGCCCCCCCTAGATCCGTCCCATTGCGCCACCTGCCATTTCGGCTCCCGACGCAATCGTGCACACTGAGAAGGGAGATTAAGCTGTCAGATGACAGCTGACAACTCCCCTCAGTGATCAGGAGCCATCGCGATTGGCTCTTGATCACGTGATCACTACGAGTGCTGACCGATCGTAGTGATCGCTATTGGCAGCGGCAGTCTGAGGGGAAGAAGAGGACGGGAACTAACCTTCCTGATGTTCCCCTGGCGATTGTCCTCCCCTCCGCTCCAGCCGGCATCCCCGCTCGTTCTGGCTTAAGTGTCAGGTCCCGACTTGATGACGTCATCAAGCTGCGACCCGGAACTTAACGGCAGTGCGAGCGGGGATGTCGGCCAAAGCGGAGGGGGCTAGAGCTGCTCATCTCTGGAGCCTGGGAGGTGAGTAAAGGCTGCTGGCAATACGGGGGACACCTGGCCGCACTGGGGACACCATGCCTAGCTAACTATACTGGGAATGCCGCTGCCTGACCCCCCCCTTCCCAAACGTGCCCCCTCGCATGTAAAATGACCTGGTCCTTAAGGGGGGGGGGGGTTAGGCAGCCAGGCCCCAGAGGGTTAATGTCCATTTTCTTGCAATTTTTGAGAAATTGTGATTAGAACTTGCTTTACATTGCAATCATAATTCAAAAATAGCAAAAAAAGCACTGCATGCACCGCATTTGTGTTTACTGCGAATCACCGGTGATTGTGGCAGTAAGATCACTGCCATACGCTACAATATACTAGCGCTAGCAATCCCCAATGATTAGCGGTAAATGGACGCTAATTGCCTAGTGTGAATGAGCCGTACTACTAAAAAAAGGCAAAGCAGCCTGTACTGCACATATAACGAAATAAGTGTGGCCAGCCAGGAAAGAAGTGTGTGTAGATAGAAATGTGGTTAAGGATTTGCATTAGGCGAAAATCCAGTACCACTAAGTATTATACTAACCTTTCAGCAACCCTCACTATGTTCTGACAAGTAATATCCCCTTGTCTTTTTGCAGAGCTTACCTGAGACGACTGAGGAGAGGACTGGAGACCGATCCTGGGGGTCGAGCAATGGCTGGAGACGAGCCGGGTGAGAACTGCAGCTATTCAAATATACAATACAATACAATAATATTTGCAAATTGCTTTTCTCCCATAGAACGCAAAGCGCATAGTTATATCTCAGATCAATACATGGTTTGCAGGCTGGACTGTATTACAGAGGACATAGTCAGGTGTTTGTAAATGCCACACTAAACAGGTGGCTTTTCAGTTTGGACTTAAATGATTCCAGCTATGGAGATGTCCTGATTGGGTGTGACAAAAAGTTCCAAAGTGTAGGGGCAGCATGACAGAAGGCTCTGTCTGCAAAGGTTTTGAGGTGGACTCTGGGGGTGACCAAGTTATTAGATCCTTTTGATCTAAGCTTGTGGGGAGTGTGATACAGTTGCAACAGATTCTTCTGGTATGCAGGGCCCAAATTGTGCAAGGTGATCAATCTGTCCCTCTTAGGGAATACGTACCGATACAAGGTGATCAATGTCAGCCAATGGAATTTACTCACATTGATGACAAGGTCAGGAACCAATGAAATTGGCTCCTCAATGGTTTATAGAGCTCTGCTGTCATAGAGAGGGCAGGGCGAGTGAGCTGTGGTGGGGAGACAGTGACGAGATCGGCAGGAGCAACAAGAAAGGTGAAAACATGCGGCGAGGTGAAATTTACACTTTGGCAGGAATAACAGCTTCCATACAGGGCGTAGATTTCAATCACCAACATCCAGAAGCAGTTAAACACCATTATTTTTTCCTCAGTGTTTCCAGTAACATCTCTGTGACATAATGGTCATGGCTGTTTTGCCAGTAAAGCATTCTGTCTAGATAGAAGCAGTGGCGGCTCCAGTATTATTTTTTTTGGGGGGAGGGAGGTTGCTATGCAGGTGCTGGACCAACTTCTGGGGTAGCTGATGACCCGCGGCGCATGAAGCGTGGCCATGACCAGATGAGGGCGGAGCTAACTGTAATTTAAAGTGAACCCGAGGTGAGTGTGATATGGAGGCGTCCATATTTATTTCCTTTTAAACAATACTAGTTCCCTGGCAGCCCTGCTGATCTTTTTGGCTGCAGTAGTGAATTGAATTACACCAGAAACAAGCATGCAGCTAATCTTGTCAGTTCTGACAATATTGTCAGAAACCCCTGACCTGCTGCATGCTTGTTCAGGGTCTCTGGTTGAAAGAATTAGAGGCATGGCAGCCAGGCAACTGGTATTGCTTAAAAAGAGATAAATATGGCAGCCTTAAAGAGACACTGAAGCGAAAAAAAATATATGATATAATGAATTGGTTGTGTACTATGAATAATTACTAGAAGATTAGCAGCAAAGAAAATATTCTCATATTTTTATTTTCAGGTATATAGTGTTTTTTCTAACATTGCATCATTCTATAATATGTGCAGATTACACAACACTCAGCATTTAAAATGAGTCTTTCAGAGCAGTCTTTGAAGTAATGAACTCTCCTCTAGCAGAGGAAAAGATAACAGTTCAATTACAGTTGAGATAATAAAAGTCAGATAACAGCCCTCTCCACGACTAAGTTAGTCGGAGAGCTTAATAGCTTTTTTGCATAGAGATAACAACTGGAGTTTCTCAACTCTTCCTGTACTGGAAACAATTAGACTGATGTATCTGATCTTAATGTTTTATTTCTTAGCTGTACTACACATACAAATCATAATATCATCATTTTTTTTCGCTTCAGCGTCTCTTTAATATTATTCTCACCTTGGGTTCCCTTTAAAAGTGCAACGCAAAGACAGTGGGCCCAAGGTTTGGTTACCCTTTTCCCAGAAAATTCACATAATTGTGCAGGTTTTCTCAAGAAAATACACGTAATGTGAACATATTTGCCCAGAAAATATGTACAATCATGTTGGCAGATTTGGCAAGAAAATACGTTCAACCATGTGGCAGATTTGAGCAGAAAACACGTTCAACCATGTCAGCAGATTTGACCAGAAAACACGTTCAATCATGTGTCAGATTTGACCAGAAAATAGTTCAATCATGTTCGGCATGTTTCACCAGAAAATATGAGAAATCATGTGGCAGATTTGATCAGAAAATAGTTCAATCATGTTGGCAGATTTGACCAGAACACACGTTCAATCATGTCGGCAGATTTGACCAAAAAAACACGTTAAATCATGTGGCAGATTTGACCAGAAAATAAGAGCAATCTTGTGGCAGATTTGATCAGAAAGTGGTTCAATCATGTCGGTAGATTTGACCAAAAAAACACGTTCAATCATGTGGCAGATTTGTCCAGAAAATAGTTCAGTCATATCCAATAGGTTCTCAGCAGAGAGAGTAAAGGCAGCAGTGAGGTGGGATAGGCCTCCTTGAAAAGGTGGGTTTTGAGGGCTCATTTGAAGGTGTTAAAGGAAGGGGCAAGCCTGATGGGCAGTGGTAGAGAGTTCCTCACGATAGGAGCAGCTCTGATGAAGTCCTGTAGTTGTGCATAGGAGTGTGTGTGGGGTGGTTAGGAAGAGGTTGTTGGAGAAGCGAAGTGGGCACCCCGGTATGTATCTGCTGACCAGGTCAGACATGTGCTATGGTATCCACCATTGCCAGGCCTCACTGTTGTTCGGCCCTTGTGGTCAGTATTGAAGACAAGTTTTAGAGCATGCTATCTACCTTCATCAACAATGACAGAACTTGCCAATATTTGTCAGGAAGAACGGTGCTAGATTCTCCTGAAAACTATTCAGACACCTCTATTGAACTACTCCAAGGAGACTGCAAGCATTTCTGAACACCAAAGGTGGTAGGGCACCCTATTAGTGAAGGTTATATGTCTTTTGCCAGTAGTTCCTATATTTTCTCCAGCCCTGTTTGTGTTCCTTACTACTTTAACATTTGTAATACATGTTGAATATACAGAGTCCAGGCATACCTTTCCTGACCCTTAGTTGTCAAGCCACAGCAACGTCATTAAAATTCAAGATGCGAGAAAAGCAACAAAGGAATTATTTTATAGCTTCCTGTCCTCACCGAGAAAAACTTGCAATGCAGAAAGTGTATTGTAACCTATTATTCATATGATCACATATCTGTACAGTTAAGGTCATGTTTCTTACTCTGTGCTGCTTACTTTACAATACAAGCGTATACTTCTGTTCACTCCGCTGAATTCAGAATGCCTTCTTTGTGCGACAATGGCATTTCATTCTGTACTCAGGCTACATATTGCTCAGAAGCCACTGCTTCTTGCTATGTTTGGCTAATCAGATAAAGAATAGTTATAAAATATAAGTTTAGGGAAGGTGCCTACTAGCTTGGTGCTTATAGAGATGGGAATATATGGAGTGGACACAGTACTAAAGAGTAGTTAATCTGACCTTAAAGGGACTCCGAGCTCTAAGTAAAAACGAAATTGGTACTCACCTGGGGCTTTCTGCAGCCCACCGTAGGTCGGGAGGTCCCTCGGCGTCCATCCGGCTCTTCTCCCAGGGTCTGGTCAGAAATGGCTCCCGGCGACACTGGACCCGAGTGTCGGGCTCCTTCTCCCTCAAACGTCACATCTGCCATCACCACGGCGGCCGGCATGACAGTACTGCACATGCGCGATTAAACTGCGCATGCGCAGTACTGTCACGCCGGCCACCGTGATGACATGAGGTGGCCGGCGTGGGGACGACAGACGTGACGTTTGAGGAATAAGGAGCCCGACACTCGGGCCCAGTGTTGCCTGGAGCCGCCAGGGAGCCATTTCTGACAGTGTCGGGCTCCTTCTTCCTCAAACATCACATCTGTCGTCCCCACGACGGCTGCCTCACGTCATCACGGCAGCCGGCGTGACAGTACTGCGCATGCACAGTTTAATCACGCATGCGCAGTACTGTCATGCCGGCCGCCGTGATGACACGAGGCAGCCGGCGTGGTGACGACAGATGTGACGTTTGAGGGAGAAGAAGCCCGACACTCGGGCCCAGTGTTGCCGGGAGCCATTTCTGACCAGGCTCTGGCAGAAGAGCCGGATGGACGCCGAGGGACCTCCCGACCTACTGTGGACTGCAGAAAGCCCCAGGTGAGTATCGATTTTGTTTTAATTTAGAGGTCAGAGTCCCTTTAAAGTGAATGTAACCCCTAATCCCTGTTTTCATTTTACAAGTATTAGTTTAGGTACAGAGTATATGAACATTTTATTGCTTTTTATTCAGTTTGTTACTAAAAATAATAGACAAGACATGTAACCCCCCCACCCCAAAAAAAAAAAAACAGATACTTACCTATCTAGACAAAAGGCTCTGGGTTCTATAGAGCAGGGTTCCCCAAACCCTGTCCTCAAGACCCACCAACAGTGCATGTTTTACAGGAAACCACAAACATGCACAGGTGAGGTAATTAGTACTTTAGCAGTGCTAATTAACCACTTCTGACTAACTGCACGTCCAGTGTGGTTGTGGAGGGTGCACCACCAGTTTGTTACTAAATGAGGCACATGTGGTATCATTTTAATTGGGAGGAGTTATAGAATACATTTGTGTGTGTTTTAAAGAGACTCCGTAACAAAAATTGCATCCTGTTTTTTTTCATCCTACAAGTTCCAAAAGCTATTCTAATGTGTTCTGGCTTACTGCAGCACTTTGTACTATCACAGTCTCTGTAATAAATCAATGTATCTTTCCCCTGTCAGACTTGTCAGCCTGTGTCTGGAAGGCTGCCAAGTTCTTCAGTGTTGTGGTTCTGCTATGCACTCCCCCCTCAGGGGGGAAAGAAACACACAAATGATCTCTTGAGATTCAAAAGGAAGGCTGTATACAGCCTGCTTGTGTATGGATGTATTTTCTATGTGTGGACATGCTGTACATCAACCTACTTCCTGTTTTGGTGGCCATTTTGTTTGTTTATAAACAAACTTTTTAAAACTGTTTTTAACCACTTTTAATGCGGCGGGGAGCGGTGAAATTGTGACAGAGGGGAATAGGAGATGTCCCCTAACTAGTGTTGGGCGAACACCAAGATGTTCGGGTTCGCGAACGTTCGCCGAACATCGCCGCGATGTTCGGGTGTTCGCGCCGAACTCCGAACATAATGGAAGTCAATGGGGACCCGAACTTTCTTGCTTTGTAAAGCTTCCTTACATGCTACATACCCCAAATTAGCAGGGTATGTGCACCTTGGGAGTGGGTACAAAAGGAAAAAAAATATTTGAAAAAGAGCTTATAGTTTTTGAGAAAATTGATTGTAAAGTTTCAAAGGAAAAACTGTCTTTTAAATGTGGAAAATGTCATGTTTCTTTGCACAGGTAACATGCTTTTTTTCGCCATGCAGTCATAAATGTAATACAGAGAAGAGGTTCCACGAAAAGGGACCGGTAACGCTAACCCAGCACCAGCAGCAGCACACGTGATGGAACAGGAGGAGGCGCAGGAGGAGAAGGCCACGCTTTGTGAGACACAACAACCCAGGCCTTGCATGAGGACAAGAAGCGTGCGGATAGCATGCTTTGTACTGCCATGCAGTCATAAATGTAATAAAGATAAGTGGTTCAATAAACAGGGACCACGCGGCAACGCTAACCCAGCAGCAGCAGACGTGATGGAACAGGAGGAGGCGCAGGAGGAGAAGGCCACGCTTTGTGAGAGACAACAACCCAGGCCTTGCATGAGGTACCGCCATGCAGTCATAAATGTAATAAAGATAAGTGGTTCAATAAACAGGGACCACGCGGCAACGCTAACCCAGCAGCAGCAGACGTGATGGAACAGGAGGAGGCGCAGGAGGAGAAGGCCACGCTTTGTGAGACACAACAACCCAGGCCTTGCATGAGGACAAGAAGCGTGCGGATAGCATGCTTTGTACCGCCATGCAGTCATAAATGTAATAAAGATAAGAGGTTCCATAAACAGGGACCGGCAACGCTAACCCAGCAGCAGCAGCAGCAGCAGCAGCAGCACACGTGATGGAACAGGAGCAGGCGCAGGAGGAGAAGGCCATGCTTTTTGAGACACAACAACCCAGGCCTTGCATGAGGACAAAAAGCGTGCGGATAGCATGCTTTGTACCGCCATGCAGTCATAAATGTAATAAAGATAAGTGGTTCAATAAACAGGGACCACGCGGCAACGCTAACCCAGCAGCAGCAGACGTGATGGAACAGGAGGAGGCGCAGGAGGAGAAGGCCACGCTTTGTGAGACACAACAACCCAGGCCTTGCATGAGGACAAGAAGCGTGCGGATAGCATGCTTTGTACCGCCATGCAGTCATAAATGTAATAAAGATAAGTGGTTCAATAAACAGGGACCAAGCGGCAACGCTAACCCAGCAGCAGCAGACGTGATGGAACAGGAGGAGGCGCAGGAGGAGAAGGCCACGCTTTGTGAGACACAACAACCCAGGCCTTGCATGAGGACAAGAAGCGTGCGGATAGCATGCTTTGTACCGCCATGCAGTCATAAATGTAATAAAGATTAGTGGTTCAATAAACAGGGACCACGCGGCAACGCTAACCCAGCAGCAGCAGACGTGATGGAACAGGAGGAGGCGCAGGAGGAGAAGGCCACGCTTTGTGAGACACAACAACCCAGGCCTTGCATGAGGACAAGAAGCATGCGGATAGCATGCTTTGTACCGCCATGCAGTCATAAATGTAATAAAGATAAGTGGTTCAATAAACAGGGACCACGCGGCAACGCTAACCCAGCAGCAGAACACGTGATGGAACAGGAGGAGGCGCAGGAGGAGAAGGCCATGCTTTTTGAGACACAACAACCCAGGCCTTGCATGAGGACAAAAAGCGTGCGGATATAGCAGCAATGCTTTTTGCCGCCATGCAGTCATAAATGTAATACAGATGAGAGGTTCAATAAACAGGGACCGGAAACGCTACACCATCCCAGATGTTCATTGGTCATGTTACTTGGTTGGGGTCCTGGAATGTTGCGTAGTCATTTCCAATCCAGGATTGATTCATTTTAATTTGAGTCAGACGGTCTGCATTTTCTGTGGAGAGGCGGATACGCCGATCTGTGACGATGCCTCCGGCAGCACTGAAACAGCGTTCCGACATAACGCTGGCTGCCGGGCAAGCCAGCACCTCTATTGCGTACATTGCCAGTTCGTGACAGGTGTCTAGCTTCGATACCCAATAGTTGAAGGGTGCAGATGGATTGTTCGACACAGCTACGTCATCTGACATGTAGTCCTTGACCTTCTTCTCCATGCGATCGGTGTTGGAGGTGGATCTGCACGCTTGCTGTTCAGTGGGCTGCTGCTGCATGGGTGTCAGAAAATGTTCCCACTCCAAGGACACTGCCGATACCATTCCCTTTTGGGCAATAGCTGCGGCTTGCGTTGTTTGCTGCCCTCCTGGTCGTCCTGGGTTTGTGGAAGTCAGTCTGTCGGCGTACAACTGGCTAGAGGAGGGGGAGGATGTCAATCTCCTCTCTAAAGTCTCCACAAGGGCCTGCTGGTATTCTTCCATTTTGACCTGTCTGACTCTTTCTTCAAGCAGTTTTGGAACATTGTGTTTGTACCGTGGATCCAGAAGGGTATAAACCCAGTAATTGGTGTTGTCCAGAATGCGCACAATGCGTGGGTCACGTTCAATGCAGTCTAGCATGAATTGAGCCATGTGTGCCAGAGTCCTACCAGAATCCTCATCATCCTCTTGTGAGCGTTGTGATAGTTGTTGTGATGCATCATAGTCGTCACCTTCCTCCTGGTCTGCTTCTGCTGACCATTCGCGCTGAATTGTGGAATTCCAACGTGCACCGCTCTGGCCCTCGTCAGTGGTGGCATGAAATTCCTGCTCCAACTCCAGCTGTTCCTCCTCCTCTTCTTCATCATAGCTGCTGGGGCCAGCGTTCCCTGAGGCGGATGGCCTGATGTTGGTACCATCACGCTCATCGTTTTCTCCTTCTTATTCCCCCAGTTGCATCATGACAGCTGTTTCCTTAATTTTCAACATTGACCTCTTCAGTAAACACAGCAGTGGTATGGTAATGCTGACTGAAGAGTTGTCACTGCTCACAAGCAACGTGGATTGCTCAAAATTTTGGAGGACTTGGCAGAGGTCCAACATGTTGGCCCAATCGGATCCACAGAAGCTTGGCAGCTGTCCGGATGCGCCTCGGTACTGCACCGTCATGTACTGGACCACTGCACTCTTCTGCTCACAAAAGCGGGCTAGCATGTGCAGCGTAGAATTCCAGCACGTAGGGACATCACACAGCAAGCGATGGTGGGGGAGATTGAAGCGCTCCTGCATCTTGGCGAGTGCCCCCGAAGCAGTACTGGAATTTCTACAATGTTAGGCCACTCGACGCACCTTCAACAGAAGATCGGCCACGCCTGGGTATGTCCTCAGGAACCGCTGAACTACTAGGTTCATCACGTGCGCCAGGCAAGGGATGTGTGTCAGCTTAGCCAACCTTAAAGCGCGAATGAGATTACTCCCATTATCACACACAACCATGCCCGGTTTCAGGTCCAGCGGTGCCAGCCACAAATCCGTCTGTTCCTTTATTCCCTTCCAAATTTCCTCCCCTGTGTGCTGCTTATCCCCAAGGCAGATCAGCTTCAGAAACACTTGCTGACGCATGCCAACAGCTGTGCTGCACTGCTTCCACGATCCTACTGCTGCTGGGTTAGCGTTTCCGGATGAGGTACAGCTTTGAGATGCGTTGGAGGAGAAGGAGTCAGAGAGGTAGATGCTGCTGTTGTTATCCAGTGGGAGGGACGGCGGTGCAGCTGTTTGCGGCGTGGGCAACACCCGCGCCGTAGCAGGTGAGGAATCACTGCCAGGCTCCACAAGGTTCACCCAGTGCGCGGTAAGGGAGATGTATCGACCCTGGCCGAATGCACTCGTCCAGGTGTCAGTGGTGAGGTGAACCTTGCAGGCAACGGCATTCTTCAAGCTTCGGGTTATTTTGCTGACCACGTGCTCATGCAACTCAGGCACTGCAGAGCGCGCAAAGTGGTAGCGGCTGGGAACCACGTAACGTGGGATGGCCACTGACATCATGCCCTTGAAGCTGTTTGTCTCCACCACTCGATATGGCAGCATTTCGCAGGCCAGAAGCTTGGCTATGCTGGCTGTTACTGCCACGGCCCGGGGGTCATTTGCTGGCAATTTCCTCTTGCGCTCAAACATCTCCGACACAGACAACTGAACCGTAGCGCTGCACACGGAAGGGCTGTTGGTTGTTGTGTTTGATGAACACTGGGAGACCTCAAGAGCACTACTCCGGAAAGTGACAGTGTCAGCGTCGTCTGATGTTTGTGAATGTTGTGAACCACGCAATGGCTGGGCTACTGCTGCTGCTGAGGCGGGTCTGGTGGTGAGTCTGGTGAACCCAAGGGAGGCAGTGTTGCTGGTACCCTGTCCTGCCGCATTTGCCCACAGAGTGGGATGTTTGGATAGCATGTGGCGGCTCATGCTGGTGGTGGAGAGGTTGTTAATACTTTTCCCCCTGCTCAGGCGGGTCTTGCACACCTTGCAAATCGCCATGGTAACATCCTCAGTGCAGTCTTCAAAGAAAGCCCAGACTTTGGAGCACCTGCCTTGCTGGCGATTTCTGTTTGCTCCTCTTTTGCCTCTCACTTGAACTTCCACGCTTGTGGTGCCTGAAATTGAACGGCGCCTACCTTGTGGCACAAGGCGAACTCGTGCAGCAGTGGGTTCTTCAACAGACTAATCTGTGCTGCTGCTACGACGGCGATGTTCTCGTTCACAAACAAAATCTGGGTCTCTGTCCACATTGTCCATACCCTCCTCTTCCATCTCCTCAAACTCGTCATATGTCATTGTGGGGGGCCGCCGCCGTGGAGTAGAGCTCCCCAGAACAACCTCTGCGCAGCTCACTCCAACGTCGTCTTCCAGATCTTGTCGGCCGACCTCCTGCAATTGCAACCCCTCCTGCCCAACTTGCTCTGGGATTTGGGTTTCCGAGTCCTCCTCGGACTCGCCTTGTATTTCAGTGCGCGGTGCATTTCCCACAGTTAATGGTTGTGAATCCGGGCACAACATTTCTGGCTGTTCCTCCATTGACCTTTGAAAGGTGGAAGTTTGTTGGGCTGGGAATAGCTCCTGCGAATACCCCATTGTGTCCTGAGGTAATTCATCGGACTGGTTATCTGGCAGTTGTGTGCGTGGTGTCGCTGCCGGTTGTGTCAGCTTTGTGCCCACTGGCTCCTTGTAACTGGCTGAGGACTCGGACCTCGTGCGTGATGTGCTGGTGCTGCTTAACCCACTGCTGGACGTTTGAGATGTCATCCAAGTAATTATCTGGTCTTGTTCTTTTGGATTTGTGAGGGTTGTTGTCCTGGACAACATGGGCGGTATTGAGTGGGTTTTCTTGGGTGCTCCCCTGTGGCCTGTACGTGAACCGTCAGGGGAAACACCTCTTCCCTTGCCCCTCCCTCTTTCACCGGATTTCTTCCTCATTTCACTTATCCTTACAGTACACGCTGACTGGCAGCAGTACAGTGGCAGTACAGAAATGCTATACAGTACCACTATTCCCAGCAGCGACACAGAGCACAATGCTATACAGTGGCGGGTGAGCGGTGTACCACTATTCCCAGCAGCGACACAGAGCACAATGCTATACAGTGGCGGGTGAGCGGTGTACCATTATTCCCAGCAGCGACACAGAGCACAATGCTATACAGTGGCGGGTGAGCGGTGTACTACTATTCCCAGCAGACACAGAGTGGCAGTAAACAGAATGCTATATAGTGTGGCTGAGCGAGGTACACAGAGTGGCAGTAAACAGAATGCTATATAGTGTGGCTGAGCGAGCGGTGTACTACTATTCCCAGCAGACACAGAACAGTAAACAGAATGCTATATAGTGTGGCTGAGCGAGGTACACAGAGTGGCAGTAAACAGAATGCTATATAGTGTGGCTGAGCGAGCGGTGTACTACTATTCCCAGCAGACACAGAACAGTAAACAGAATGCTATATAGTGTGGCTGAGCGAGGTACACAGAGTGGCAGTAAACAGAATGCTATATAGTGTGGCTGAGCGAGCGGTGTACTACTATTCCCAGCAGACACAGAACAATAAACAGAATGCTATATAGTGTGGCTGAGCGGTGTACCACTATTCCCAGCAGCGACACACAGCACAATGCTATACAGTGGCGGGTGAGCGGTGTACCACTATTCCCAGCAGCGACACAGAGCACAATGCTATACAGTGGCGGGTGAGCGGTGTACTACTATTCCCAGAAGACACAGAGTGGCAGTAAACAGAATGCTATATAGTGTGGCTGAGCGAGGTACACAGAGTGGCAGTAAACAGAATGCTATATAGTGTGGCTGAGCGAGCGGTGTACTACTATTCCCAGCAGACACAGAACAGTAAACAGAATGCTATATAGTGTGGCTGAGCGGTGTACCACTATTCCCAGCAGCGACACAGAGCACAATGCTATACAGTGGCGGGTGAGCGGTGTACCACTATTCCCAGCAGCGACACAGAGCACAATGCTATACAGTGGCGGGTGAGCGGTGTACCACTATTCCCAGCAGCGACACAGAGCACAATGCTATACAGTGGCGGGTGAGCGGTGTACCACTATTCCCAGAAGACACAGAGTGGCAGTAAACAGAATGCTATATAGTGTGGCTGAGCGAGCGGTGTACTACTATTCCCAGCAGACACAGAACAGTAAACAGAATGCTATATAGTGTGGCTGAGCGAGGTACACAGAGTGGCAGTAAACAGAATGCTGAGCGAGCGGTGTACTACTATTCCCAGCAGCGACACAATGACTGGGGGGACCCTGGCTAGCGTGGCTGGAGCGCGAACTACCCTGCCTGCCTACCCAAAGCTAAACCCACAGACAAATGGCGGAAATATGACGTGGTTCAGGTATTTATTTACCCAAACCATGTGACAGTTCGGCCAATCAGAGCGCGTTCGGGTCCGAACCACGTGACCCGTTCGGCCAATCACAGCGCTAGCCGAACGTTCGGGGAACGTTCGGCCATGCGCTCTTAGTTCGGCCATGTGGCCGAACGGTTTGGCCGAACACCATCAGGTGTTCGGCCGAACTCGAACATCACCCGAACAGGGTGATGTTCTGCAGAACCCGAACAGTGGCGAACACTGTTCGCCCAACACTACCCCTAACACACTGGTATGTTTACTTTTGTGCGATTTTAACAATACAGATTCTCTTTAAAGCTTGGACCCACATTGCATAAGAAATAGGTAGTGACAAACTCAATCCGAAATGAAAATTAATTTTCAAAATTATGATTCAACTTGGGAAAGCATTAGTAAAACTACACAAGACATATGTGATAACATTTTAACATTGATAAGTAAGTATAATTGATTTTAGAGTGTTTTGGGGTTAAGGGTTATCTTGTCTATTACTTTTAGTAACAAACTGAATCAAAAGCAATAAAATGTTCATATACTCTGTAACAAAACTAATACTTGTAAAATGAAAACAAAGGACAGAATATAAAACAAAATAACTACGGTATATTGATACCTTAGGAACTTGGATTTTTAAATATGTATGTCATGAGGGTATAGTACTGTTATTTTTGCAAATAAGGTTTTGTAACCATTGAGAGTGAACAATTTTTCCCTTTAAAATGCATAGAAAATAAGGTAATTACTAAACAAAAATATCACTCACGAAAAGCCTAATTTGTCTGGAAAAAAACAACAACATATAGATCATTTTGGTGTGATAAGTAGTAATAAAGTTATTAGCGAATGAATGGGAACAGAGCTGATGTATGAAAATTGCTCTCGTCCTGAAAAGGTTAACCATCTCGGCCTTGATGACAGGGTTGGGGAACACTGCTATAAAGCCTTCCTGTTCCTCTCTTGGTCTCCTCATTCTAGCACTGTCACCCCCATTAGCAATATTCAACTAATTGGTTGAATACTGCTCTGTACTGCAATAGGAGGCTTCGGAAGTCTTCACTGCGCATACACGAGCACTCTCTTTCTCTCTCTTGTTCTCTCTTGCATGCTCATGCATGGACTGTATGGAGCTGCCTGCCTTCGGGAGCACTCGAGCTTCAGAAAACTTTCAAAGCCTCCTGCAGCAGCAGATTGGAACTGCGTTGACAACACTGGAGCAGGGGAACCATGAGAAGAACTGGAAAGCTCTATAGGACCCATAGCCTTCCCTCTCCTTAGGTAAGTATCTGTTTTTTGTTTTTGTTTTTTCAATTTATATTGGCTTTAATGGGAATAATGCCATTTCTATATGAAAACCTCAAATAGGACAGATCCTCTGGTCATGCTCACAAATAGAGATGTCGTGAACATATAATTTTCCGTTTGCGAACGCAAACTTCAGAAAAATGATCGCGAACAGGCAAATCAGACGAACCGCCATAGACTTCAATGGGCAGGCGAGCTTGAAAACCTACAAAGACTGTTTCTGGCTACAAAAGTGATGACAAAGTTGTTTCAAGGAGTCTAACACCTGGACTGTGGCATGTCAGAGGGGGATCCACGCCAAAAGTCTCATCAAAAATTACGGAGTTGACGCAAAGTTGGGTTTTATCCCCGAAAGGGCAGAAATCACATTATGCACAGCTTAGCTTGGGTGTTAGTGGGATGTGGAGTGTCACACACATAGAAATGCAAGTACTATCAGAATACAGTGAAATAATAATGCACTGGAGTGGTTCTGTGCCTGCAACATAATGAGGCAACAGCAGTAGTGTGCACACAGCTCTGGGTGTCAGTGGGCTGTGGAGTGTCATTTCAGAATGGAACAGCAGGACGGGTGGGTTTCATTCAACTCTCCTTCCAGGCTGGAAGGAGAAAATATATCAGAGTTAAAGGACAACTAAAGTGAGAAGAGTATGGAGGCTGCCCCCGCCATATTTATTGATTTTAGACAACACCAGTTGCATGGCAGCCCTGCTAGTCTATTTGGCTGCAGTAGTGTCTGAATAACACCAGAAACAAGCATGCAGATCTGACAATAATGTCAGAGACACCTGATCTGCTGCATGCTTGTTCAGGGTCTATGGCTAAAAGTATTAGATGTACAGTATCAGCAGGAGAGCCAGACAGTCTCCATATCCCTCTCTCTTCAGTTATCCTTTAAATCACGTGTCGAACTCCAGGCCTGGAGGGCAAGATCCATGCCAGTGTTTAGGATGGACAGAGAAAGAGAGGAATGTGTTCTACCTGATGGACCATCTTTCCTGATTTAGACCCATCAATTAATTTGAGCTGTGTCAAAAATGTGTGAGGACCTCGGCCCTCGCAGGACCGGTTTGACATCCCTGAAAATGAAATGCACCGAGTCCTGCTGTCCGGTGCTGAAATGGTGCTGATGAATGCG